>NW_003852791.1:68838-75340 GCF_000181295.1 Otolemur garnettii
TTGTCAACCAAGTTGTAAACCTCCCCCCCAAACTAACCAGCCACATCTTGCTTCTGTACCAGTATACTTTCTCAAAACTATAAAAAAACAACCTACCCCTTCTTTGTGGCTGACTGCCTCTCAGAGCCACAGCCCTTGTGGCAGGTAAAATAAATTACCAATTAATTACACTAAGTGGGTGTCTGACTCTATCTTTTCAGGTCATAGGGGACACAACATTTTGGAGGCCCCAGAGAGATTCATGGGACACCCCCCGGCACCTGAGCCCACTGCCAGCTGACAGCTCTAGGGGAAGGCCTCAGAGGGACGTTGCCCCCTCTGCCTTGGGAGCTCTCAAATATGTAAATTTTGGGCCCAGGTTCCTAAATTTTCTGATTCGGTAAGTCTGTCTGGATTTCTAGAGAATCTGGGGGAACTAGATTGGCTGGACGCAGTGAAAGTCTGTTCCTGAGGTAGAAGGGGGATGTCCCCTGTCTCTCTGGTATAGGTTTGGGTTGTTTGTTTCTGTGTTGTTATGTTTGTAGCTCCTTATTAGACTGTTTTGATATTAGCAGTCTTGTAGACTGTTTGGATTTGCAGGCTAGTCCTCTTCTGGTAATTGCAGTCTTTTAAAGAGTTGTCTTGGTTTCTGTAGTCAGCTGTGCTGGTTCTGGTTTGTGTGTCTTTTGTATGTTTTGAGTTTTGTATAATTGAGTGAGTGAAAGAGTTAAATGTAATTTCACGACCCTGTGGCCGGGAAGGCATTTGAGTGGGGTGTCAGGTACTGTTCCACCTGACTAATTTCTGTTTGTTGAATTCCATTTATGTTTTCTGTCCTGTCCACTTGTCATTTTGCTTTATTGGTCTATCTGGTTTTTATAATGTTTGTATTGTAGTTTTTGTCCATTTTTTAATGTCTGCCTAATAATTTGTTCAAAATAAGACAGGGTAATTTTTGAAACAAGGACAAATAACGCTTGCTGCAGTCTTTGTCTTAAAAAGGAGCAAAAGGAGTCCTTGGTAGGTTTTTGTTCACTTTGTTCATCCCTTTGTATATTAGTAACATTGTGTAATACCTGTTAGTCAAGATTGTATTTAATTCCAGGGCTTTATTCAGTATCTCTTGAAGGTTCCTTTAAGGAACTCTCTTAGATTTCAATACAGGAGAGATCTCTATATTTTCTTCCTTCTTTTCAGTATTAAACATTTACTTACTTCCTGGTGCACCTTCATCATGTATTAAATTAGTCTCTTACTGCCTTCAACATCACTTTTCAGGTGGTAATCGACTTTTACTGTGTAGTTTTGCTCCAGAATCTTGGTCTGTTTGGCAGCATGCTGTGCTGACTGATTTCTACACTGTAGTGCGAATAACCCACTTGTGTTGAGGATCCTCTCTTTCTGGTAATTAAAGAGTTAATACAAAGTTTGTTAAAACTGTTTTTCTCTATGTTACAAATAGCTTTGAGATAAGGTACCAGCTCTCAGCAGGAGACCCAAGGTCAATTACTCATTTGGAACTAAAAAAAAAAAAAAGTGAGTCCTCCCTATTTCTAAAAAAAAAAAGAAACCATTTTCCTTCTAAATTAGCATTATTCTGTTTGGCTTTTAAATTCACCTGTGAACCCCCCTCCGCAGGTAAGCCACTTTAACATCTATTTTTAGTTGGTGTTTGCAAACATTAATGGTATTTTTGTTAAAATATGTAACTGTTTGTTAAATTCATTTGTTGTACAAACAGTCTTAAAAATATCTGTGAGTGGGTTGCAGATCTTTTCTTTCAAGGGACCCTTCAAGACTTTACTCCTTCTGAAACTGCCTTATTTACCTACTTATTCTTATGTATCCTAAACCCCTCACTGTCTGGTGCATCTTTAGCTTGGCAGTCATTAGTCTCTTCATCCTTACTATTGGTATTAACTTGGTATCATTACCCCCCAGACTAGTCCACTAGAGAACGTATAAGACCCTGGTGACTTGTCCCTTCCATCTTCCCATTATTAAGTGTTGTTACTCAAACTGTCTTTCCTTTCAGAATTCTCATGATTAACATTTGCCTGATTGTAGTACTCTTAGTTGCCATCAGTCAAGAGAAAGTAACTGGGTAGATTTTTATAATAATATTATCCCCTGGTGGGTCCAAAATTCCTGCCCTGTTAACCTGTTAACACATTTATTTTGTCATCCAATCATATTTCCTGTTAAGCCTTCATTCTCGCTTCTGCAGATGATAGGGTTGCTGCTGGCAACAGCAGCGATGACTGGCTAAAAAATTCAAACATAGGAGAATTTTGATTTCTTTCAAACTTGCCCACTCCTTTTGCTTGGCTTTCCCACCTCACTGCCTCTACTTTTCAGGATTTAGCTATTACTTCCTTGTTGCAGCCCTTAGCCAACACAGCCCTGATTCTCTTCCTTGAACAGACCCAGATCAGGGCCACTCCCCATTCCTACTTTTGGGCAAAATATAAATGGAAACATACCTTTACAAACTAAATGAGTATTCTAACAAATAAATGAATACAGCCCCACACCTTAGGCAATGTTATTAAGTCTTTGCAGTTTTTATCTGAAAAAAAAAGAAATTAAGGTGTGTACTCCCTACTCAGAGTGAAGCCTTCCAAAATGTTTGGACCTGATTTATTCATAACCTTACTAGGGCTCAAAGGATATGACCTGCAACGTGTTTGTGCCTAGAAATAAAAATCTGATTTCTGAGCTTACCTAAGGTGACCAGATTTTAACATTGGTAAAGTGGGACACCATTGACCAGGGGGTGGTGGTGGTGTTGTTCTTGATTAAAAATTTGGTCTATATGGAGCAACAAAAATTTTCATAGAATGCAAAAATAGTATTGTAACTTTTTTTTAATTTCAACATAAGTACAATTTATAAATATAATACATTAAAAAATTATGTAGAGTATTATTTTATTTTTGGCATATTTCTCATTTGGGTGAATTTTTTTTTAGTAAATTGCTGTTGTTTAAAAGGTCATGAAATTTTTCACAAGAATTCGTTAAATTATATTTCACACGTAAAATGGCTTTCAAAGTCTCAACACTTAATTGTGATTTTTCTGATGCTCCCACTTTATTTACCATAGAAAAAGCATGTTCAGTCACAGCATTAGTTCCTGGTAAGGACAGCATGTATTCCACAAGTTTTAGTGCATTATTGTATGAAACATAGTTTGTTTCAAAATGATGAATTCTTTCTAACCATTTTTTCTCTATTGTGATTTTTGCTGATGCCCAAGATTTAACCTTTTCCTTATAAATATATGTATTTTAATAATAATACCTCATTTAAAAGATCATTTTCAGAAATATTACTATATGGGAAATTTTGAGTAATATGATTGAATGATTTTTGCACATCATTCCAATTAAATTCTGGTTTTAATGTAACCCAATGAAAATGTTGTATCATTGTAATGTACCATCCACTCTTCTAAATAATCTGTGCAGTTACGACAAAACTTTTTAGCATGGTTCATCATATCTGCACAATTTATTGCACCTTGTTCTTCTAGCTGGCTTATACTATTATGGATAGTTAACAAAAGAAAATTATTTTCTAACTGCTCTAACTGCTCTTGACACTGATATTTTAAATTATTAACTTTGCTACTTCGATTACCAAAATTTTGTCATCTTCAATAAGTTTTATAGCATTTTTTAAAAAAGCTGCCTGATTGTGTACAAACTCTAGCCAAATTTTTGAAGATTCTTTTTCAAAAAACTCTTCTAAAATTCTAGGATGTTTATCCTCTGATAGGAAGTAGGATTTCAAAGGATCGTGTATTTTCAAAATTCTTTCGACAGCTGGCAAAAGAGCTAACGAGCGCGTTTTACTGTATCCAAGTATTTTCTGATATTCAACTTCCACAGTTTCACAAAATTCTTTAAGCATTTCAAAATTAAATTAATTTGATTGTTATAAATTAACTATATTTTAAAAATTATTTTAATTTTAATTCTATATTTATAAATAATAACAATACTAACTTGTATTATTTTTTCTCTGAATTTGCTGTAATGTAAGTCATAAGTGTCACATTCAAGGCCAGCGCTAGACTTTTTGCTGCCACTATAAAATATAAATAATACGAGTACTGTCTGCTAAATTCAAAAAAAATTATGTATTTATAAAATAAATGAATAAATTACCTAAATTATCTGAATATCTGATTTGTTGACATCATTTGTTTAACTAGCACTAGCACGCAGTATGTGTATCGTCTGAAAGACAGTTACAAAATGTTTTTGTGGTTACCAATACCCCAAAATGCCATTGTTCATTAAGTCCAAGCAATGGTGGTCAAATTCTAACAACTGATCAACAATGTGAGCTTTGATAAGCAGATCTCGATAATCAGTTCTCAACAATTATTTGTTATTATTAAAGTTTAACATTATAAAAATAACAAAAATAATATAAAACTCATATCCTGGTGAAATAGCCACATGGCAGTGGAAAACAGTATATTCCCTTCCTATTCTCCTGCTGAGAGAGGATACTCGAGAAGGATGAGGTCTGGGAGAATAGGTCTTCTCAAGGAGATCATGAGGTTACACCTGCAGGGTCGTCTCCATAGTGACTCAGCTCTTAGGAATTTGTAACCTGGAAATTTCCAAGTTCTTTGAAATCATGTAGTTCTGTAGAGGCTGGTCCAGCATCTCCTGCTTGATTCAAACTGGCCAATGGGAAGGGTACCTGTGTGGTGGAACTTTTTGACAAACAAAAGGGGAAAGATCAAGCCTGTTGGGGAGTGTGGCCATTTTGGAAATCTTCTTTGCCATAAGCTCTTGGCTGATGAATAAAGTCCTTCCTCTTATAAACGTGGTGTTTGGGTACTCTCTCCTTTGGGCCTCGTTGTCCTGCAACACTGCCATTCCCTAACTTGTAGTGCATTCTTTCCAAAAATCAGGACTTTTTAAAAATGCCGTGGGACCCTGGACAAATTGTTAAAAATTGGGACTGTCCCATCAAAAGCAGAATGTCTGGTCACCTTAAACTTACCTGAACCTGAAAAATAAAAATTTCCTGTCTAGCTCTGTTTAAGAAAATCCTGTATCAATGTTATATTTCATAAAATGTCTCTCATTTGTAAAATGTAATAATTTAGTTATTTAAATTATTATTTAAAAAACTGGGTCTTTGTCAAAGAGAAAATTCTTGCCTTTTAAAACTTTCTAATTATCAGTTTGGCAAGTAAATGGTTAAACTGCAATCCTGTTTTATGAAAAGTGAATTTTAGAGTTGATGAGGAACTCAGCTCTTGGCAGCAATTAGAGTTTACACTCAGATGTCAATTCCAGCCTCTGTCTGCCCACTGCCTTTGTCTCAGCAATATTCCCCCGAGGGCTGGTGCTAATGGTCTCTTTACTTGTGAAAGTTAGCAAGTCCGTTCAGCCTGTAGCTGCTGTCTGGAACCTCTGGTTGCCCAGAGAGACGGGGCTTGCCTATCTGGAATGGCGTCAGATCACAGCTCAGGATACCACTGTTGCTGTATGGCTTCCTCCAAGTCAACTTTCTTCTCCTCACTCCTGTGCCACAGTCAGCACAGAGCAGCACCAGCCTTTGCCCCTCCACTTCTCTCAAGGAGATGCCCAAGAATTTGGACTCCTTAGGTAACAAACCTCCAGACCTCGGGGGTGGGGGGAATCCTCAGAAACTCAGACAAGACATCTGTTGTATACAAGAATCTCATCTTACCTTAAAAGTAAAAGTAAAATATAGACTCAGGATGAAGGGATGGTCATCTATATTCCAGGCTAATGGAAAGCAGAAAAAACCAGGTGTCATAATTTTATTCATAGATACAATAGGTTTTAAGCCAACAAAAGTAACCAAAGATAAAGACGGACACTTTATATTTGTTAAGAGCAATACTCAATTCAATGAGATCTCAATTATCAATATCTATGCACCCAACCAGAATGCACCTCAATTTATAAAATAGACTCTAACTGACATGAGCAACTTGATCTCTCCCAGATTCATCATAGTCGGAGATTTTAACACTCCTTTGGCAGTGTTGGATAGATCCTCCAATAATAAGCTTAGCAAAGAAATCTTAGATTTAAATTTAACTATTCAACTTCTGGACTTATCAGATATCTACAGAACATTTCATCCTAACAAAACTGAATACATATTCTTCTCATCAGTACATGGAACATACTCCAAAATTGATCACTTCTTAGGCCACAAATATAACCTCAGCAAATTTAAAGAAATAGAAATTATTCCATGCATCTTCTCAGACCATCATGGAATAAAAGTTGAACTCAGCAACAACAGGAATCTGTAGACTCATACAAAAACATGGAAGCTAAATAAACTTATGCTGAATAATAGATCGGTCAGAGACGAGATCAAGAAGGAAATTGCCAAATTTTTGGAACAAAATGACAATGAAGACACGAGTTGTCAGAACCTCTGGGATACTGCAAAGGCAGTCCTAAGAGGGAAATTTATAGCATTGCAAGCCTTCCTCAAGAGAACAGAAAGAGAG
>NW_003852791.1:76378-83518 GCF_000181295.1 Otolemur garnettii
AAGGGTATCCATATAGGGTCAGAAGAGATTAAACTTTCACTCTTCGCAGATGATATGATTGTATATCTGGAAGATACCAGGGTTTCTACTGCTAAACTCTTAGAAGTGATCAAGGAATACAGCAGTGTCTCAGGTTACAAAATCAACACTCATAAATCAGTAGCCTTTATATATACCAACAGTAGCCAAGCTGAAAAACCAGTCAAGGACTCTATTCCATTCACAGTAGTGCCAAAGAAAATGAAATATTTGGGAGTTTACTTAACAAAGGATGTGAAAGATCTCTATAAAGAGAACTATGAAACTCTAAGAAAAGAAATAGCTGAGAATGTTAACAAATGGAAAAATATACCATGCTCATGGCTGGGAAGAATCAACATTGTTAAAATGTCAATACTACCCAAAGTAATATAAAATTTTAATGCAATCCCCATTAAAGCTCTACTGTCATACTTTAAAGATCTAGAAAAAATAATACTTCATTTTATATGGAATCAGAAAAAAACCTCGAATAGCAAAGACATTACTCAGGAACAAAAACAAAGGAGGAGGAATTACGTTACCACATCTTAGACTATAAATCAATAGTGATCAAAACAGGATGGCACTGGCACAAAAACAGAGAGGTAGATGTATGGAACAGACTAGAGAGCCAAGAGCTGAATCCAACCACCTACCATTATCTGATCTTTGACAAGCCAATTAAAAATATTGAGTGGGGAAAAGATTCCCTATTTAACAAATGGTGCTGGGCTAACTGGATGGTGACCTGTAGAAGACTGAAACTGGACCCACAGCTTTCACTGTTAACTAAGATAGACTCTCACTGGATTAAAGATTTAAACTTAAGACATGAAACTATGAAAATACTAGAAGAAAGGGTAGGGAAAACCCTTGAAGAAATCAGCTTGGGCAAAAATTTTATGAGGAGGACCCTTCAGGCAATGGAAGCATTGTCAAAAATACACTTTTGGGACCTGATCAAACTTAAAAGTTTTTGCATATCCAAGAACACAGTAAATAAAGAGGGTATACAGCCCTCAGAATGGGAGAAGTTATTTTCTGGTTATGTCTCTTACAAAGGTTTAATAACCAGAATCCATAGAGAACTCAAACGTATTAGCAAGAAAAAAACAAGCAATCCCATCTCAGGGTGGGCAAGGGACTTGAATAGAAATTTCTCTAAAGAAGACAGGCACATGGCCTACAGATATATGAAAAAATGCTCTCCATCCTTAATCATCAGAGAATTGCAAATCAAAACTACTTTGAGGTACCACCTAACCCCAGTGAGATTAGCCCGTATCACAAAATCTCAAAACCAGAGATGTTGGCATGAATGTGGAGAAAAGGAAACACTTCTACACTGCTGGTGGGAATGCAAATTAATTCATTCCTTTTGGAAAAACATTTGGAGAACCTTGAGAGAACTAAAAATAGACCTGCCATTTGATCCTGCAACTCCTTTACTAAGTATATATCCAGGAGACCAAAAATTGAATTACAACAAAGATATCTGTATCAGAATGTTTATTGCAGCCCAATTCATAATGGAAGAAGCCCAAATGCCCATCAACCCACGAATGGATCAATAAATTGTGGTACATGTACACCATGGAATACTATGCAGCTGTAAAGAAAAATGGAGACTTTACCTCCTTCATGTTTATACGGATGGAATTAGAAAATGTTCTTCTTAGCAAAGTATCTCGAGAATGGAAGAAAAAGTGTCCAACATACACAGCCCTACTTTGAAATTAATTCATAGCTTTTATAGGAATGTCATAACCTAATTAGAGCCTTAGAATATGGGAAGAGGGTGGGAGAGGGGAGCTGAGGGGGGGGTGGATTGGGGGAGGGAGTGTGTTAGCGGGGGTCACCTCTGTGGTTTATTTTACAAGGGTACAAGTGAATCTTTCTAAAAGTAGAGTATGTATGTTTTAACTCAATGACTAGGAAAATGACATTAAGTTATGTTAACCAGTCTGATGAGAGTATTTCAAAAGCACACTGTACCCCATGATTGCATTAATGTACACAGTTATGCTATAAGAGATAAAAAAAAAAAAAAGATAGGCCTTGCCACCAGTATCATTCAAAGAAACCTCCCTCAATCCTCTGCAATTTACAGAGACTCCTAAAAAATAAACTGAAAGAGACTGAATTAAATAACCACTTAAATAATTAACCGCATTCTACTATAGCAGCTACACAACCTCCAACCTGGAGACTGGACTTGGCCATCGGAGTTGGAGAGAAGAAGCCATGGTCTTCAATCCAGATAAATCAAGAATTTGATTCCCCCCAAAAAGACAAATGGGGACTGTCATAGCCTGTTCCCAGCCCCCTCTCTCCACCCCCACCCCCCACCCCCGTGGCAGAGAACGGTCTTCCCAGCCCATTTACTGCCTCTTCCCTCCTCCCAGAGTCAACTCTGGGAACAAGGCAAGTCCCTCCTCCCCCCAGGGTGGCCAATAACATGCTTCCTAGCCCATTCCCAGGCCCCCCCCCTTTCCCCTAGGGTTGCCAAGAACAGACTTCAGAACAAGGAAGCACAAAAACCCCCCAATTTCCCAGTGAGTGAACAATGGTGGAAAACCTACCCAAGCTGTATCAATTGCTGGGTCTTTTTTTTTTTTGTAGAGACAGAGTCTCACTTTTTCACCCTTGGTAGACTGCAGTGGAGTTGCTCCAGCAACCTCCAACTCCTGGGCTTAGGCAATTCTTCTGCCTCAGCCTCCCAAGTAGCTGGGACTACAGGTGCCTGCTAAAATGCCTGGCTATTTTTTGTTGCAGTTTGGCTGGGGCTGGGTTTGAACCCACCACCCTCAGTATATGGGGCCGGCGCCCTACTCACTGAGCCACAGGTGCCTCCCAGCTGTATCAATTGTTACATAATGTATCCACTGTCAACCAAGTTGTAACCCCCCCTGCCCTAAACTAACTAGCCACATCTTGCTTCTGTACCAGCATGCTTGCTCAAAACTATAAAAAACAACCTACCCCCGTCTTCGGGGCTGACTGCCTCTCAGAGCAGCAGCCCCTGCAGCAGGTAAAATAAATTACCAATTAATTACATCTAAGTGGGGGTCTGACTCTATCTTTTCTGGTCATAGGGGGTACAACACTGTGTCTATCTGTTTTGGTCCTGCCAGAACATAAGCCTTTATGTTTCTGTGGTAGGCAAAATAATATTCCTACTTCCCCATGTCCTAATTCCTGGAATTTGTGAATATATTAGCTTACAAGGTAACAGGGTCTCTGCAGAAATGGTTAAATTAATGAGCTCCAGATAAATAGATTGTCCTGATTATCTGGGAAGGCCTCATCTAATTACATGGGTCCTTAAAATTGGAGAACCTTTACTAGCAAAATTCAGAGTTAGAGGGATACAGAATAGCGGTTCTCAATCTGTGGGTCATGACCCACAGGAACTGTGGCCATAGCATTTGGAAGGTTGAGAACCACTGATGTAGAACTAAGGAAGAGTTGTCAGAGAGATGGAATATTGCAGGCTTTGAATATGGAAGAAGGAGAGCTATGAGCCAAGGAGTAGAGGCAGCCACTAGAAGCTGGAAAAGGGAAAGAAATGGATTCTCCCTGAGAATCTTCTGAAAGTAATACACTTGCAGCCTTGCTGAAATTTTGATTTTTGTGATAGGAGTGTGGGGGCAGTTTTGCTGACACCTTGATAGTCCAATGAGCTCTTTGTTGAATTTCTAACCTATAGAATTGCAAGGGAATAAATTTGTGTTGTTTTAATGTATCAACTTTGCAGTAATTTGTGACAACAGCAATAGAAAATTTATTTGCTCTCTGTAGTACTCAGCCATTGTTCATTGATGTGGGTTTTGAAGCAACATGAAGTTTGTAGATATCAAATGACATCTTTTTTTACCATGTCAATAACAACCACTCTGATGTTCACTGTAGCAAATGAAGTCTTTGCAGCTGCTCAGCCTGCCTTCTTTGGTGTTGGCAGCCACACATACTACAACTTTTACTATGGTAGTAGAAAACAAATAGTCTTGGTGTTGTGCAAAGCTTCTCCTACTTTATATGTGCTGACAGTGCAGTGGTAGAAAAGACCAGAAGAAGAAGCCTTTTCACTGTGGTATTTAACCCACTCAAAGACATGTGACCGAGACTGTTTCACAGGACCACTGGGAAAACTTTTCCAGTCTTTGCCCTTATCTAGAGGAAGACCGAGAGATTTGGAGTCAGATGTAAAAGGACTTTGGACTCCTGGCTCTGGTCTTTATTAACTGTGTGGCTTAGAATGAGTCACTAAATCTCCTGAAACCTCAGTTTTGGCATATTTATGGTGGAGACTCTTGAACAATGTGGGAGTTGGGGCACTGATCCTTCATCCAGTTGAAAATCCAGTAACTTTTGACTTTCCCCAAACTGAATTACTAATAAATAGCTTTCTATTAATCCAAAGTCTTATCCGAAACATAAAAAGTTGGTTAGGACATATTTTGTAAGTTATATGTATTATATGCTGTATTCTTACGATAAAGTAAGCTAGAAAAAAGGGAATGTTACTAGGAAAACCATGATGTTGAGCAGGTTGGCAAGGAGAAAGGAAAGAAGGGGTTGGTTTTGCTGTCTTAAGAGTGGCAGAAATAGAAGAAAATTTGTGTATATTTGGACCCACATAGTTCAAGGGTCAACTCTACTTCCTTGAGTTGTCTCAATGACAAAATAAACAGATGTATGAAAAGTTATTAGCTGCTGTTCAGTGTGCTTATGAATGCCTTCTCTCCCATCTCAGGATCACTCCAAACTGAAACAGTCCAGACTTCTATTTACTTTGAAGAGTTGGCCATGGGCAAGAACAACATTTGTTCTTTTTATTTGTTGGTTTTATGTTTTAAGACATAAGTCTGTAATTTGCCTCACCCTGTCTTATACTTTCAAATTTAGAGTTCAGTTTATCATTTTAGATATTTGGTTGGGAATAGCCTATGTGCCACGGATGGTTTCAGTTATTTAAAGATAGGGAGGGGTTGGTGGTGGGAACAAGAGGCAGAGGAGATCAAAAGAAAAGTAGTCACAGCACTTAGAGCAGTTCTTTCTTCCGACAGAGACCCATAATCATTCCAGCATTGGGGCAACTGTGAATCTACCCATCTCTGCCCACATATTAGGCCCAGTATGAGTGACCACATCAGGGACTATTACACTGAAGGGAAGACAGATGGCCTCTGGGGTGTGGAGATAGGGAAGCCATATTTAAATCTCAGTGTCTTTGTATCACTCTCTTAGTCTCTACATATCCATTCAATAGTATTCCTGCATCTTGGTAGGGTTGGCTACAAAAAGAAGGGACACTCATCCTCCTATTTTGGGGGAGCTGGGCTGGCTGTGTTGAGAGTGAGTGGGAAACCCTCTTATAGACCAGAGCTCTCACTTCTGCTTTCTTGCTACCAATTAAGCCACTCTCCACTGCTTCCTCCCACTATCCCTGGGTCACTGTGGGCCCCCCTCCACTATGCTGCTTTAGAATGACCCCCTCTACCACATGCCCTTTTCAGACAGAGTGCCTTCCACCTTAGGCCAGACATCTTAACAACTCTTACATAATTATAATTAAGATTCCAGACATAATTAAGATGCCAGACATCTTAACAACTCTTACATAATTATAACTAGTTTGTTACTTAGGGAACTAGTTTAGTATTTCCATTTTGGGGGTTTCCTCAATCAATTGTTAGTGCTCTGTTGTAGGCAAGGGTGTATCTATTCTGCACAATGCAGGCAATGATGAGGATGACGTCCTAGTTGTTTGAACCATATTGTTGACCACAGTGGTTCTCTTTCATCATCATCCTTTCTATTCCTATGACTTCAGCTATAGTATGACTTCACCTATAGCAACCCTGGCACCTGTAGCAATCTCTTCCTTGAGGCACTGAATGTCAGGAAATAGCTTATCTTCTTAGGACAAGATCTATTATATTGTTCCCTTTGTCTTCTGTAAAGAGGTAATATGCTTCTCTGGCTTTGGTTCTCAGGCAGGTGGCACATGACTGAGGCTGATGACTTGGTAGGTAGAATAGCAAGTAAGGTGAGTTTCACCTGGAACTGCTCTGTGGCACAATGTTTGGACAGGAAAGAAGAGAATTCAAAAAGGCGTGTTCCCTAGATTTAAATGCATTGTGACATAGTCTGAAGGTTTATCTGCTCATGCGGGAAAGATGTGAGCACATTGGTTTAGTCTCAAAAGAGGAAGAGTAGGGAGTTTTAGACTTAGGTTCAGTCAGCCTCTGCTTTACCCTCTTGAGTCTGGAACCCTTATACATTTTTAAGAGAAGAGAATTGAGCTGGATCTGACATTGGGGAAAGCATGAAGGTAAGGATAATTTAACTAAGAAAACCCATTCAGAATAGTTGAATTTGGGGAGAGAAAGTGCTAGTTCAGCATGATGGAGAAATAAGAAATTTTAAAGGTACATATATATGTTTGTATATACTTTTCTTTGAGTGTTAAGGCAAATGGTAAAGTGAGGCTCAAGAGACATTTCAAATTTGTTTAGTGTATTGGAATTTACATATATGTCTTGAACTATGAGCCACTAATTAAAACTTAGGAGTACTTTGTTTTGGGGATAGCTCAAAATGAAATTTTACTTTAGAGTTTTTTTTTTTTTTTTCATAGTGTATCCTTTTACATTGAATTTAGCTAGTTGGTTGAGATTCCACTAAGAAAATTGTTGAATCTCTTCCTTTGGGCTACTTGAATATACTCCTCTTTCTGTGTATGAACCTGGTCTGTGGCTTGTATGTGTGTAACAATTGGGAATTAACACCTAGCATTTGAGTTAGATCTTGGGATTTGCCCAATATTATCTCTAATTGCTAGAGTCTTAAAATATTTCCCTTTTGTGAGGTGAAGGCACGTGGGTTTTTCTTGTCTTCTCTCCAGGAGATGATGTTTGGTGTCATTTTGAGTGAAGGGCTCCTTTACATGAGGTTAGAGAAAGAATTTTGAAGATGAACTGTGTGTGGAAGCCAGTGATTAAATGATTGAATCTTATAGTCCAGGGCAGTGCCTATGGCTCAAAGGAGTAGGGCGCCAGCCCCATATGCTGGAGGTGGCAGGTTCAAACCCAGCCCTGGCCAAAAACTGCAAAA
>NW_003852791.1:85622-89627 GCF_000181295.1 Otolemur garnettii
TAAAACTTTTTTATTGCTTTCCTTTTAATATGCTTAAAGGGCAATTGTGTGATGAAGCACTTACTGTCATTTAAAGAAATCCTTTTGATCTCCGTGTTAAAAACGAGGAAACTTTTGCTTGGTAGTTGGGAGACTTGGGCAAGCATTTAACTTTTCTAAACCTGTATCCCTATAGAAAATGGCACAGTAATCCCTCATTCATGGGTATGTTGAAAAATTAGGTTGGAGATTGCATGTAAAACACTGGACATAGCTCCCAGTGCACGGGTGTTTATCAAATGTGAATTTTTCTTTTCTTTTTATTGGTATTATAGATATTGTGGTGTGATTTTCTGCTGTCCTCTGAATCAGTGATATATCCATAATCATTGGAAGATAGTGTACTTTACAGGGACAGATGATGTTTTGTCTAGGTTCAAGAAATAAAATGTTTTTATCATCTGTATGTTCTTATCTTTATAGGTCATCGGAACTTTCAGAGGTCATGCCATCCCTGGATCCTTCTTACTTATTTTGGGCCTTTGGTGGAGTACAAAGAGTATTCTGAAATATGTCTGCAAAAAGCAAAAGCAGACCTGCTACCTTGGTTCCAAAGCATTGTTCCATCGAGTAGACCTTTTGGAAGGAACTATAGTTGTTGGCATGGCTTTAATTGGTGAGTGGACCATTTCTGTGTCCTGTTTTCTCCTTTGGGGATTTTTACATACAAAGAAAAGATACAATATGAAGTGAAGACATTTCTGAAATGGATTTTTTAAGAAAGACACTTGCATCTGAATGTGCATAGCACCACAATTCCCAATCACAAAGATGTGGAAACAACCCCAGTACCCATCAGTACATGGGTGGATTAATAAGTTATGGTATAAATATACCATGAAATACTATTCAGCCATAAAAAGATGGAGATTTAGTATCTTTTGTAACAACCTGGATGGAACTGGAGACTATTCTCCTAAGTATCACAAGAATGGAAAAATAATACTAAATTGGAACCAGTTGATCAATACTTCTATGCTCATATGAAAGCAAATCTCAGTGAAATCTCAGTTGGGGTGGAGATTTCTCCAAATCTCAGTTGGGGGAGGAAGGGATGGGTAAATTTCTATTCAACAGATACATTATACCAGTACATTGGGCGCTTTCTGGGTGAAATACACACCTATAACTCTGGCTCTAAATATACAAAAGTAAATTATATAATCAAAATGGATATATCCCATAATATTCTGAAATTAAAAAAATACAAAATTTATTCTCTGACTACAGCAGGATTAATTTTTAAAAACATATTTTTTTAAATTAAAAAATAACTCTTAACATAGCAATCCCCAACCTTTTTGGCACAAGAGAACGGTTAGTTTCATGGAAGATAATTTTTCCCAGGGACTGGGGGCCATAGGACGTAGAGAGTTTCAGGATAATTCAAGCACATTACATTTACTGTGTACTTTGTTTCTGTCACTATTACAGTGTAATATATAATGGAACAGTTACACAATTCACCATAATGCCAAATCAGTGGGAGCCCTGAGCTTGCTTTACTGTAACTGCACAGTCCTTTCTGGGGGTGATGGGAGTCAGTGACATCTGAAGTGCATTGTGAACAGTCTACTCTGTAGTTTCATTTTGCTTGCTGTCACTATAGAAGACCCTGGTTCACAAAGATAGAAGGTTGGGAATGGAAGCAGGCTTTCAGTGCTTTTGTGGCAATCTCAGCACAAAATTCTTCTAGCATGGACAGAGTTGGTTCACCTGGTTGATTCACAAATGGCTTGCAGACCCGTTCTTTCCCGGTTTGGGGTCTTTTGTGGTTGGGAAGTGATGCTCAGACTCTTTTGAAAGCTGAGATAGGTGATCATGTACCAACTGGGAGAAAGAAGACCCTAGCTCAGTTTCTTTAAAAATCTCTGCTAATGTTTGAATGTCAAAAAGTCCCAATGCTCCCTTGTCATCCCATAATTCTAGTTGGGCTTTGAATGCAGCCACTTCATCTGCTGACTTGAACACAGTTCTTGCTCTCGCCTGAAGTGGCAGACTGAGTTTGTTGAGCAGGTTGAATATGTCACACAAGTCAGCAAGAGAGATGACTCATTCTGTGTCATTGAAATGTGCTGCCAGTGGTGACTGTTTCTCTGAAAGAAACCTCTGAGGCAGCTCTCATAACTCAAAGACTCTGCTCAATGATCTCCCTTTAGAAAGCCACCTCGTTCTGTGTATAAGAGAAGACACGTGTGCTCTGTGTCCATCTCCTCACAGAGCTGCACAAACAGATGTACATTAAGGGTGTATACTTTAATGTGGTTGGTAATTTTAATCACATCTTGCAAAATGTTTGTTTAGTTCGGGTGACATTTTTCGGTTAGGTAGCGTTTCTCTATGGATGACACAGTGCATAGACTCACATTCAGAAGCAACCTTCTTGCCCCAAGGAGTGAAACCAGAAAGCTGTCCAGTCGTGGCAGCTGCCCAGTTCAGTTACTAACACAAAATGACCAATTCAGTTTTTCTGATTTGTACTCATTCAAAGAGTCAAATGCTTCTGAAGCTGTGGTGTTGGTTAGCACCAAAAGTACACACGCCATATCCTCATGCACATCCTTCCAAACAATATATTGCATGAAAACAAGCACTGTTGCCTTGTCAACATTAATTCTCTCTAATACCAAGTGTCAGTATCCTCTGCTATTTCATCAGTTTGTCTAGTTATGGTGCTGGCTGAAAGAGGAACATGTGCCACCTTTTTCCTAAATTCACAACAAATGCTCTTAGCAGCAGGCAGGATCAGCTCTTCACCAGTAGTGAGGAGCTTCTCAGCTTTAGCAATCAGTTAGCCAGGATGACACTGTCAGTGCAGACCCATTTGAAGAAGTAGTGGCCTTCAATAGTTGCTTCTGTGCCTTGTGTTTACATTTTTTTTCTTTTGAAAAATACCAGAGGCTTTTCTTTTAATGGAGTGTGCTTGCTCTCATGTGGTAAAGCAGTTTCGAAGGTTTTATGGCTTCATTGAATAGCTGGTTACCATGAACTATACAAAGTAGGCCTGGAGAATCTGAATCACCTGTTGAAATGAACCAGTTATTTAAGTAGGACTCCTTGGTGTTTTAAGTACAGTTTTTATCTTGTTGGCCATCCCAGAGTCTTCTGCTGTCTTATCATTGTGTTTTTCCCCCGTTCAAAGAAGCTCTCCAGTGACGTTTGGTTTTTACTCATTTTTGTGTTAGGGTTAACTTGTGGGTTTACCAAAACTGTGACTGAGATGAGTGTGCAGTGTGGGAAAGAGGCATAGATGAAAGTGGTAAATAAAATAATGGGTGGGCTAAGCCTGGGCTGAAATAAGTGCCAGATTCTGACTTAAAGCCTGCCACAGATGCATCTCAATTGTCAGTTGTCACTCACTGATAGGGTTTGGATATGAGTACGTGAGCAGTTGATTTATTGTGGTCTCTGCGTTCTCAAGCCTCTCTGCTAATGATAGTCTGTATTTCCAGCTGCTCCCCAGTGCTAGCATAACCACCTCAGCTCCACCTCAGATCATCAGGCCTTAGATTCTCATAAGGAGCACACAGCCTAGATCCCTCACATGTGCATTGACAGTAGACTTCTCAGTCCTATGAAAATCTAGTGCTGCACAACCTTCCAAACAATATATTACATGAAAACGATATCAACAAACTGATCTGAGAGGAGGCGGAGCTCAGGTGATGATGTGAGTGGTGGGGAGCAGTAGTAAATACAGAAGAGGCTCTTTCACTTGCCTACTGCTCATCTCCTGCTGGGGGCCTGGTTGCTAACAGGCTACAGACCAATACCAATACCAATACCAGTCCATGGCCTACATTCTTAACACATTCTAATTATAATTTCTTTTTTTAAAATTTTGAATTAATATGAGGATACATACTACTAGGTTACATTATTTGTGTTTGTAAGGTAAAGGCCAAAGTCTGAGTTGTAGCTGAGTCCTTCACCCAGGAAGTGTGCAGCACACCCCTACATTGTACC
>NW_003852791.1:90730-91285 GCF_000181295.1 Otolemur garnettii
TGTTTGCCTAACTGACTAGGTCATATCCTTGGCTGTACGGGCTTCTCAGTTATCCTTAATTGAGGAAAGACTGAGCTCTTCAGCATTTTTCTCTGGGACCAAGCACAACCGTCTACTTCATGGCAGCTACCCAAAGATATAGCACTTAAGCAGGAAGTAATCAGCCTGTGTAAGACTAAGGTCACAAATCCAAACTCCCAAATCACTCAGGATTTATTTATGTATTTATTTATTTAGACAGAGTCTCACTCTTTTGCCCTTGGTAGAGTGCCATGGAGTCATAGCTCACAGCAACCTCCAACTCTTGGGCTTAAGTGATTCTCTTGCTTAGCCTCCCAAGTAGCTGAGACTATAGGCGCCCACCATAATGCCTAGCTAATTTTTGGTTGCAGTTGTCCTTGTTGTTTAGCAGGCCCAGGCTGGGCTCAAACCTACCAGCTTCAGTGTATGTGGCTGGCACCCTACTCACTGACCTACAGACACTGAGCCTCACTCAGGATTTAGTCATTGGATTGGCATAGTCTGTGGAACTTGTCAGTGGAACTAAGATCATCA
>NW_003852791.1:92463-102007 GCF_000181295.1 Otolemur garnettii
GACGTTAATTTAAACAATATTTTTAGTTCAGTTGGTCTTGTAACTCCTCCTGGAGGAAAAAGGAAACAAGTATTTAATGATTTATTTTCATTTGTTTTCTACATGTAAAAAATAGATTAACTATGAAACAAAAAAGGGGCATAGCTAATCAGGAGGCAGTCACTCCCGACTCACCTTGTCTCCAGCATCTGAAAATAATAGCTGTTGCATATTCCTCCTTGGGAACAAGGGCTAAAAAAAGTTGGGTGTCAACAACTCATAGCCTGATTCTTGCTATTTCAGCGTGTTACTATAGTTTGTATATGTGTGTGTGTGTTACTATATTTTGAATGAACATATTTTTCTGTCTATACAAATGAAAAGGAATAAGGTGCAGCTGAAATCTGTCCATGGAATGAAAAAAATGCTGATAATTATTACATCTTGGAAGCTTCTCAGACCATCTTGTCATACCAAAGTCCACCCTTATGATTTACATGTGGACTGAATTCCTTAAGGCGAGGCTTTTGCTTGTTCTTGCCTGTGTCACCTTAATTCTTGCCCCCCTGCTTCTTTATGCCTATTATTCCTCATCTTTCACAGAAGATTCTTTGAAAGTATAGTTAGCTGAAAATGTCAACATGTGCTAGAGGAGCAAAAAAAGGTTGGGGAAGGGAAAAGAAGGGTTAGATTTCAAAGATTCCATTCCAAAGATGCAATGATGACTTTAAACATCTTAGAGAGTTGCAGCCCTGTGAGAATCATTGAGCAGTTGGGGTTTTGTGTGTATAAAATTCTGTGGAAAGAGAGGAGGAGAGAGAGAAACAGTTGGTAGCCTTTGGTTTCATTGAAGAAGATAAACTTTCTTTTTAATCCCCTATATTAGGTTTTATCTTCTACAACCACACTCATGGCCGGGAGATGCTGGACATCTTTGTGCACCAGCTGCTGGTTTTGGTCGTCCTTCTGGCAGGCCTGGTCGCCTTCATGGAATTCCTCTTACCGGGCAATGTACTTCTGGAGCTTCTGCGTGAAAGCCTCATCCTGCTTCAGGGGACGTGGTTCTGGCAGGTGAGTTGGCTCCTGCAAGTAATGTACCTGGTATCTCTGCCTGTAATAGCTGTCTTTATCTGATGGGGCATTTTGCTCCAGACTCCAGAGAGTTCCCTGCCTGTAGTGAGAACATGGGCCTCTGAGAGGTGATGTTTCGTTGATAGTCTAGTGGCCCTGGTGGGAGCATTGTCAGCGCACCTGCACAGGAGGTGGGGTGTGTACATCCCCATCTGCCACCTGAGTAACCATTATATGTGAACGCTGAGCTGATGCTTTGGTTAGAAGCAGTTGCTGATGCTAAAGCAGCTGACAGCCTCATGGGTGATAAGCTTGAGAAATACATGGAAGGCAGGAAAGAGGGTAAACTATTAGTGAGAAACAACTATATGTCAGCCACTGCACTGAACTTTTCCATATATATTGTTTCCTTTTGTCCTCCCGTCCGATGAGGTTACATCAGGGATTTGCATTGCACGTGAGGAATGCTACGGAAGATCTGGTAAGGGAGAGAGACAGCCTCACTAAACAGGGAACAGGAAAGATGTGATATTTAAGCACATGGAGGAGTAGAAAGGCCGTTAGAACAGAGGCTAGTACAGACGGGCTGGCTTCAAGGGTTATTTTAGTGGAAAAAATTTTATAGGAAAAACATCTTAACAAATGCCCTATAATGTGATAAAATCAATGATTATGAATTCAACCAGTTTATATACAGAAGTTGTTTTGGGGAGCCTAAATGGGGCAAATAAACTAGTACATAAATCACTATATGTGCTCTGTATCTCTTAATTGGAATGTTTAACAATGTGCATGTATTCCCTATCCAGAAATAAAAATAAATCAAAAGGACTTTTTTTCTAACCAGAATCTCATTATGTCACCCTTGATAGGGTGCCGCATCACAGCTCGCAGCCACCTCAAACCCCTGGGCTTAAGTGATTCTCTTGCCTCGGCCTCTAATGTAGCTGGGACTACAGGTGCCGGCCACAATGCCCAGACTATTTTTAGAGACGAGGTCTTACTCTGGCTTAGGCTGGTCTGGAACCTATGAGCTCAGGCAATCCACCTGCTTCGGCCTCCCAAGTGCTCGGATTATAGGTGCGAGTCACCATGCCCACCCTTATTAAAAAGATTTTTAAAGAGACAACTTTTGATCAAGATGACACAGTTTATACCTCTCTGCTCCAACCACATAACAATGACAGATGAAATAGGAAAAGAAGCCTAGAAAATAAAAGAAATAAATTAGAAAGTAACAAATACCTAACTGCAAGAAAGCAAAACAAGTAAAACCAGGACAAAAAAAACTTGTAGGCTGGACACAGAATAGAAATGCACAGCAGGAATAGCAATGCACTTCCCTCTCTCCCCTCCTTCCCTCTTAAATTTAATTGTGTTTTTCTCTTTTGCGGGCCTGTAGTTGTTCATCTACTGGTTTCATGTTAGTGTTGAGTACATTGGATACTTGCTGTTCCATTCATGTGATACTTTACTAAGGAGAATGTTTTTCAACTTCATCTAGGTTAATACAAAAGATGTAAAGTCTCCATTTTTTTATGACTGAATAGTACTCCGTGGTGTACATATACCACAGCTTGTTAATCCCTTCAAGGGTTGATGGGCACTTGGGTTGATTCCACATCTTAGTGACTGTGTGCTGCAAAAAAATTCCAGTCCTTATGGTAAAATGATGTTTTTACCTCTGGGTAGACATCTAGTAACGGGATTGTGGGATCAAATGAAAGGTCTTTTTTTAGCTATTTGAGGATTCTCCATACTTCTTTCCATAGAGGCTGTATTAGTTTTCAGTCTTACCAACAATGCAAAAGTGCTCCCTTCTCTCCATATCCACACCAGCATCTGCAGCTTTGAGACATTGTGATGTGGGCTATTCTCACTGGGGTTAGGAGATCTTTCAAGGCGGTTTTGATTTTCATTTCTCTGATCATTAGGGATGAGAAGCATTTTTTCATGTGTTTGTTAGCCATTAGTCTGTCTTCTTCAAGAAGATTCTGTTTCTATGTCTCTTGCTCTTGCTTTTTTCTTGTTGGTTAGTTTTTCTCTGTAGATTCTAGTTATCAGCCCTTTTTCAGATTCATAGGATGCAAATATTTTCTCCTATTCTGAAGGTTGTCTGTTTTCTTCAGGTGTTGTGCCCTTAGCTATGCAGAAGCTTTTTAGCTTGATCATGTCCCATTTATTTATTTTTGGTATTGCCTAAATTGCAAATGGGGTCTTTTTTCATAAATTCTTTTCCCAGTCCAATATTATGAAGAGTTTTTCTCACACTTTCTTCTAGAGTTTTTATTGTTTCATGACTTAAATTTAAAATTTTTATACAGTGTTAATTTTGGTAAGTGGTAAGAGGTGCAGGTCCAGTTTCAGTCTGTTACAGGTGGCTAACCAGTAATCCCAGCACAATTTATTAATTAGGAATTCTTTTCCCTGGTTTATTTTTATTTGGTTTATCAAAGATCAGATGGTGATATGGGGCTTATTTCACCTCTAGGTTATCTATTCTATTGCATAGATCTATGTCTCTATTTTTGTGCCAGTCCCAGGCTGCTTTGATTACTATAGACTTGTCGTATAACCTGAAGTCTAAATGTGATGCCTCTGGATTTATTTTTATTTCTTAGAATTGCATTTGCTACTTGGTTTTCATTTCTGGTTCTATATGAAATGAAGTACAATTTCTTTTTCAAGTTCTTCAAAATATGATATTGGTAGTTTAATGGAGATTGCAATAAATATGCAGCTTGCTTTGGGTAGTAAGTACATTTTTACAATGTTGATTCTTCCTAGCCATGAGCATGGTATGTTCTTCCATTTTTTAACATCTGCTATTTCTATTCTCAGGGGTCCATTGTTCTCTCTATAAAGATTCTTCATGTCCTTTGTTTGTATATTTCCAGGTGTTTCATTTTCTTTGAAGCTACCATGAAGGGTTTTGTGTCTTTGATTTGATTCTCTGCTTGACTGTTGTTTGTGTATATGAAGGCTATTGAGCGATTTGTGAACACCGATTTTATGTCCCAAGATGTTACTGTATTTCCTGATCCCTTTCAGTAGCCTTGTGGTTGAGTCCTTAGAGTTTTCTAAGTGTAACATCATATCATCAGCAAAGACTGAGAATTTGACCTCCTCTGTCTGCATTTGAATCCTCTCGATATCCTTCTCTTGCCTGATTGTGTTGGCTAAACTTCCAGAACTATGTTGAATAGTAGTGGCGATAGTGGATATTCTTTTCTTGTTTTGGTTCTAAGTGGAAGTGCTTTCAGTTTTTCTCCATTCTGTGTGATATTGGCACATATTCTGTATGGTTTGTTGTAGAAGGCTTCTATCAGTTTAAGACGTGTCTCATCTATGCCTATTTTCTTAAGTGTTCTTGTCTGGAAAGGATGCTGAATTTTGTCAATTGCTTTTTCTGTGTCACTGGAGAGGATCATATGGTCTTGTTTTTGCTTTTATTTATGTGGTGAACTACATTCATGGATTTACATATGTTGAACCAACCTTTCATTCCTGGGATAAAGCCCACTGGATCATGATGTACAATTTTTTTCTAATTTAATTTCTGTGTGTTCAGAAAAATGTGTCTCTTTGAAATGTATTGGGACTTCTGTTACAATATGGCCCAGTGTCAAAGTTATAAATGTCTCATGTATTTGGAAAGAAAGTATATCCTTTCTTTTTTGAGTTCAGGATTGTACACGTATTTACTAGATCAAGTTTTTTAAAGAGCTAAATATTCAGAGAAAGAAAGTTAGACAATAAGAACAAGAGAGGAAACCAAACAAGAATTGAGGAAAGGAATTAAAAAGATAGGAGCAGTATTAATATTTGTAATTAATGTTTAGTTAAAAATTAATGATTAATGTTTAGGATTTGAGGGAGGGAGCTGTGGGCTATATCCTACAGAGAATAGGTTGGCTTAAGGTTGCCCTTTTTGAAATAATGTTTTATCTTTCCCTAAAAGCTTTTCTAAGGACAAGATTAAAGTCTATGGGCAGAAATCTGTGATTATTTAGAATTTTTTTCATCTACCAATATGTCTAGACTAGTTTCCTTTTTTACTTGGTAGCCAGTCTAAAAAATGTCTGCAGCCTTCAAGAATAATGAGCATTTAATACCAGTGTAAACACACTTACTGGCAGGAAATGAAAGCTTAGCCATAGCAAGTCTTTTACTCTTACCTTCCTCTAAAACAAAGATGTCTAGGAACTTAGGTGAATTTATTATACTTTCATGTTTTGTCAATGTGTATGGTATATGAATTGTTATGGCCAAAACTCTAACAACATTACATAGTGATTTGCTTTTCACTAGACTTTAACTCTTACTACTTCTCCACGTATGGTTAATATTAACACATAAACTATGTAATAGACCAATGCAGAAAATACCCATCTGGACTTTTGGAACTGTGTGTATGGAGATTGGAACTGAATAAAGCAAAGGCTTAGCCTGGCCACTTTTAATAACTTGTATATAAATGATTGGTTAATATGCAAATGGTGAAGGAATTTTCCTCCCAACTTATAAGAATTAGTTTCATTCCTGAATGATATTATAGTCAAAAATGGTTTCTCAATAACTTAGCCCCATCATGCAATTAAAAAAAGAAAAAGAAAAACTCCTTCAGGCCCCCTGTGAATCATGTTTTCCTTGTGACTGCGTGGGAGAGTATTTCAAAAGCTCACTTTGTACTCTGTCACTTCTGAGCTCCCGCCCATCGGTCATTAGAGCCCTGGGCACAGGGACAGTCCCAGGACGAGGAAGGTGCCCCTGGCTCCTGCTGTCTGTGCTGCTTCAGACTTCTGCACAGTTGCTTCCACTGCATCTCCCAGCTCCATCCATCCTCCCAGGCATTCCTCCCATGACTGCCCAGATTTGGAGCCTATTCTAAAACCCAGCCTGCTCTTGCCTTTAAGAAGGACAAAAATTCATCCAAAGGTGGCAAAAAGGCCCTGCTAGGCATTAGTGGTCTGAGGTCTGATATGACAGATCAAACCCTTAGTGTTGAAATAATGATGGGGAAACCTGGATAGAAAACAACAGGAAATTCAGGTTCTAAACTATAGGGAAAGGGCATGAGGCTTGTTGCCTAGGAGAGAAGGTAATTATTTCCATTTGAAATGTGATACTAAGGAAGCTGAAACTGGTCCAAGACAGATATTCAGGTGAGGCATACAAGATGTATGAGAAAACAGACAGATATTCAGGACAGGCATACAAGATGTATGAGAAAACATTCCTTTTGCAGGTCTTTTTATGTCCTGGGATTTTAGGTTCAGAAGCAAATTATGATAGCAGGTGACAGTACAGTGGCTGATTTTTTTGTATTTAATAAAAAATTTAATGAATTATGGCAATTTCTGGCCCTAAGCTTGGGGTTTCAGTTTTTCTAATTGACTTGCTAGTGTTTCGGTGGCATTCCTCGGCTTGTGGCCACATAACTCCAGTCTTACTCTCTGTTATCACATGATGTGTGTAACTTTGTGCTACTTCATCTCCACATGGCTTCTTGTAAGGACACTACTCACTGGACTTAAAGCCAGCTGTAATCCAGTAGGACCTCACATTTACTTGATCACATCTGTAAAGACTTATTTCCAAACAAGGCCACACTCAGAGGTATTGAGAATTAGGACTCCAAACATGTGGGAGGGCACAGTTCAACTTAACTGACCACTGCTAACCCTTACCTCTGGCAGCTGGAGCTGATGACTTCCCAAGCAGGGATGGACAAGTGGTGTGGATGGCATTGGAGGAATATTGGTGGAACGGATAGATGGGAACTGGGGAGCTGTGTATATTTTTACATTCACCCCTCCCTTAAAAGGGCCCTCTTGACACAGAATTTCTCTGTCAACTTTATGGATTTCCTATGAGAGGAGGGCATGAGAAGCAGACTCTTGTGGACCTGATACCCTAGCAGAAATGGCCCCTGATGTGGGAGTTGACTACTTGACTTGAGTTTCCTTCTTGTCATTCCAAACAGTGAGCACAGAGAATCTAGAAATTTTTGCTTTGTCCCAGGAGCTTCAGGGACCTGGGTTTTGATTGCTTTGGCTCACTAGTGAACTTTCCTAGCTGTATACAAAAGTCATCTTGCAAAACACTTACACATCTAAAGCAGCAGGCAAACCAGCTGGGGGGCATTCCCCACCTGCAGCTTCTGAGTATCCTGGGCTTAATGACCAATGTGTCTTCTGCCAGAGGAGCTGACACATCATCCCATGTTCTAAGGCAGAGTCCCCAGCCCTCAGTGAGTGAGACACAACAGCAGTGATGTGAACATCTTTGCAACTATTCGGGATGGAGGGGAAGAGCATGCATTATTTAATTTTCCTGTCTCTAGAATAGATAACAAATGCTTTCTGCCTCTTGGGATGTAGAGAAGGGCAGGAAAAGTTAATATAAAGTACCTTATTAATTTCAACTAACAGGATATTTCAGGAAAAATAAATAATGGTTTTGACATTGATTGACAAATAAAATGCATAGAGCCAGCATGAAAATAGAAAACCTTGGTTGGCCTCCCTCTGCTTGGTCAGAAAGGTAACCTGAATGGAGAATCAAAGTAGAGTGCTTGCTTCCACTCATGTTTGCCACTTGGGAATGTAGGCCTAATCTTGCCAGATAGTTCTACTTTTGCAAAAAAGCTAAAAATGCAAACTTTTGTGTGATGTTCCCTAATTTTTTAAATGTTGGCAACTAATTTCAATTATTCTTAAAAACATGTAGGCCACACAAGGCGTGTCTATGAATTAGATATGGCTCAGGGGATGCCAGTCTGTAATATGGGTGTCAAGGGGAACACAGTGCCGTGTCTTCCTGGGATCAGCTTTTATCTCAGTAACAGATTGTTAAACCATGTCAGAGCTGCTGAGATGACTCAAACTGACCTCAGTATCCAGGTCCCCGTTCTTAATGTTGCCCTATATGGAAAGGCGCCAGGGTGAAAAAGACTATGGAGTAGAAGAAAGAACAAAAAGTTTTGGAGCCAGACACTCCTGGTTTGGAATCCTGTGTCATTCATTCAGACATTTGGTAATACTGGGGAAGTTGCCAACATCTCTCAGTTCCAGTCTTCCCCTCTGTAATATGGGGATAATGATGTCCTCTTTGACGTTAAGGATTATTGTGAAGTTTATGGGTGTGAGTGAGGAGGAAGTGCCTGCCCATGGTGGACCATCTGTCAGGTGGTACACATGGTAGTTCTCATGCTAACTAAAGGGAACTCAGAAATGAGAACAAATGATTAAGGTACAAATCTTAGTTGTCCCTGATTTATTCAGATTATTTGAAATTTCAAACAGAAATGGAATTAAAGTTTCCCTCAACAGTATAGACTGCTATACTTTATTTCCTGTTGAGATTTTATTCTTTAGATATCATTGTGGACAAGTCACCTATAGACTCAATTTTCTCATCTGAATAATGAAGATAATAATACGTGAAAATGAAGGTAATAATACATCCTTGAAGGGCCTTTGTGAGGAAACTCCTAAGCACTGTAACTGACACATAGTCAACCAATATATGGTAGACATTCAGGTAATTATCCATAATAAAATCTTGATTCTGCATCTCATTTAGTTGTAGGGACCTGAAATTATCTATCAATCCATCTATCATTTAATTATTTTTTTATTGGGATAAAATTTACATAACATAGGACTAACCATTTTAAAGTGTACAATTTAGTGGCATTTAGTATGTTTGCAATGTTGTGCAAACTGACACTTCTATCTTGTTATAAAACATTTTCATCACCCCAAAAGGAAACCCTGGACTCAGTGAGCAGTCACTCTCCTTTCATCACTCTTCCTATCCCCTGGCAACCACTAATCTGTTTTCTATCTCTGAATATTTTCTTACTCTGAATATTTTAATATAAGTAGAGTCTTACATATGTGAAATTTTGTGTCTGACTTCTTTCACTTAGGACAGTTTAACGTTTTATACATGTCACAACATGTAACCAGTACTTCATTTATTTTTTATGGTTGAATAATATTCCACTGTAGGAATATACCACATTTTGCTTATCCATTGTCAGCTGATGGGGATTTGGGTTGTTTTCATCTTTTTCCCAGGATAGTGCTTCTATCAATATTTGTGTGCAATTTTGTTTCAATGCTGATTTTCAATTCTTTTGGGTATGTACCTAGGAGTGGAATTTCCAGGTCATATGGTAGTTCTATATTTAACTTTGTGAGGAATCTCCAGATTGTTTTCCACAATGGCTGCACCATTTTACACCACTAGCAAGGTACAAGGATTCCAATTTCTCCATATCCTTACCAATGTTTGCTATTTTTGTTATTATTATTATTGCTATTCAAATAGATACAAAGTGGTATCCTTGTGCTTTAGATTTCTGTTTCCCAATGATTAAGGATGTTGATCATCTTTTCACGTGCTTATTGACCTGCTTATTGCATGGTCTCTTTGGAGAAATGTTTCTTTTTTCTTTTCTTTTTTTTTTTTTTTTTTTTTTTTT
>NW_003852791.1:102027-103655 GCF_000181295.1 Otolemur garnettii
TGGCTGGGTTTGAACCCACTACCTCTGGCATGTGGGGCTGGCACCCTACTCCTTTGAGCCACAGGCACCACCCGGAGAAATGTTTCTTTAAGTGCTTTAATCATTAAATTTTATTTGAGTTTTAGGAATTCTTTTAAAATTCTAGATATTAATGCCTTATCAGATATATGAGGTTAGATAATTAAGTTTGTGAATTCATCCTAGAAAAAGTGCTACATACCTCATTGCTCAATAGTACTACAGTCACCAGATGACCAATGGGAGTACTTCCCAGCAACAGGGTATGTAGCACTTTCCCAAGGACGAATTCATGAACTTAATTGTCTGACCACATACAATTTGCAAATATTTTTCTCACTTACTGTGAGCTGTCTTTTCATTTTTTTGATACTGTCATTTGAAGCACCAAAATTTTAAATTATTTTTGAGACAGAGTCTCACTGTGTCACCCTTGGTATAGAGTCCCGTGGAGTCATAGATCATAGCAACCTCAAACTCTTGGGCTTAAGCGATCCTCTTCCCTCAGCCTCCCAAGAAGTTAGGACCACTGGCGCCTGCCACAATTTTTGACTATTTTTGTTATTGTTGTAGTTGTCATTGTTGTTTAGCAGGCCCAGGCTGGGTTTGAACCCACCAGCCTGGGTGTATGTGGCCGGTGTCCTAATCACTGAGCACGGGCGCTGAGCCCCAAATTTTAAATTGTGATGACCTTCAATTTATCTGTTTTTTTCCTTTATTGATTTTGCTTTTGGTGTTACAGCTAAGAAACCGTCACCAAATCCTAGGTCACACTGCTTCCTCCCTGTGTTTTCTTCTAGGAATTTTTTGTTTTTTAGGTCTTTAACCCATCTTGAGTTAATTCCATATAAAATGTGAGGTGGGGGATCTAAATTAATTTTTTCACAGTTGAGTATCCGGTTATCCCAGAACCATTTGTTCACTTAAAAATTTTTTTCTACCTAAAAAATGCAAATATTGTAACCTAGATGTTTGTTCCCTCAAATTAACCTGAAATTTAAAAAAAATATTAAATTTTTTTGGTCTTGCTTTATTTTCCTATTTCTTTTAATAGGATTATCAAAGACACAGTCAGTAGTCAATAAATACATATCTAAGAAACTGTTATCACCATTTTTTGAAGAGACTACTCTTTTTCCTATTGGCATCCTTGTCAAAAGCCAGTTGACCATATATAAGGGTTTAGTTTTAGACTCTCAATTTTATTGATTGACATGTTTGTCATTATGTCAATACCACACTGATTTGATTACTATTGTTGGAACTATTGCAATCAGGAGGTCTGAGTCCTCTAACTTAGATTTTATTTTTCATGTTTTTTGGGTTTATTCTGTATCTCTTGCAATTCCATATGAATTTTAAAATTGTCTTTTTCCATTTCTGCAGATAAGGCCATTGAGATTTTAATTGAATCTGTAGATTATTATGAGTGGTATTGCCATCTCAACAGTATTTTTTTTTTTATTAAATCATGGGGTACAATGTGCTGGTTTTATATACAATTTGAAATATTTTCATCAAACTGGTTAACATAGCCTTCATGGCATTTCCTTAGTTATTGTGTTAAGACATTTATATTCTACATTTAGTTAGTTTCACATGTACCCTTG
>NW_003852791.1:116550-119665 GCF_000181295.1 Otolemur garnettii
GTCTCTGGCGAGGTGCATGGCCTACAGATATATGAAAAAATGCTCTCCATCCTTAATCATCAGAGAAATGCAAATCAAAACTACTTTGAGGTACCACCTAACCCCAGTGAGATTAGCCCATATCATAAAATCCCCAAACCAGAGATGTTGGCGTGGATGTGGAGAAAAGGGAACACTGCTACACTGCTGGTTGGAATGCAAATTAATTCATTCCTCTTGGAAAGATATCTGGAGAACACTGAGAGAACTAAAAATAGACCCGCCATTTGATCCTGCAATTCCTTTATTAAGTATATATCCAGAAGACCAAAAATGAAATTACAACAAAGATATTTGTATCAGAATGTTTATTGCAGCCCAATTCATAATTCCTAAGTTATGGAAGAAACCCAAATGTCCATCAACCCACAAATGGATCAATAAATTATGGTATATGTACACCATGGAATTCTATGCAGCCCTAAAGAAGGATGGAGACTTTACCTCCTTCTTGTTTATATGGATGGAATTGGGAAATGTTCTTCTTAGCAAAGTATCTCAAGAATGGAAAAAAAAGTATCCAATGTACACAGCCCCATTTTGAAACTAATTCATAGCTTTTATAGGAATGTCATAACCTAATTAGAGCCTTAGAATATGGGAAGGGAGTAGGAGGGGGAAGTGAGGCTGGTGGATGGGGGGAAGGGCGGGAGATTGGTGGGGTCATCTCTATGGTTTATCTTACAAGGGTACAAGTGAATCTTTCTAAAAGCAGAGTATGAACTTTTTAACTCAATAACTAAGAAAATGACATAAAGGTTATCTTGACCAGTTTGATGAGAGTATTTCAAAGTGTACGTGAAAACAGCACACTGTACCCCATGATTGCATTAATGTACACAGTTATGCTATAAGAAATAAAAAAAAAGTCTCTGGCAACTAGATAGGAGGGGTCTACTGGCAACTCAGATATGACTTACTCCAGTGCTCTGTGAGGGCAGAAGGACCCACCCAGCAAATGAATTAGCCTGGGAAGGTTGATGCCTCTTTCCCCACCTTGCACCCAGTCACTGGTAATCCCACAGGGCTGTGACCCAGTTCACTCCATTGAGCAACTGCTCCCGGGGTGTATGACTGCCTGAATCACCAGGGGATCTGAGTCCAGCAGGGGTACCTTTGGTGTTTAATATAGGAGGGGGAAATTCACTCAGATCCAGCCCCGCACCTGGTTGAAGTTGCTGGCAGAAAAGGACAGAGCAAGGCTAACTTCCTCTGCAGGTCAGATGCTGCTAGAGCTGATATAAAACTCAGCCCTCAGCAGCAAGCAATTGAGTTTACACTCAGGTGTCAATTCCAGTCTCTGCCTGCCCACTGCCTTTGTCTCAGATATATTCCCCCGAGGGCTAGGTGCTATTATGATCAGATAAGCAAGCTACTCACAGACCCTCCCGGTAAGTCTGTGAGCTGCACGTATTCTAGTCCCTGTGCTCCGCCCAGGTCAGTAGCACTGCCCAGAACCTCTGGTTGCCCAAAGAGACAGGGCATTTCTCCAGAATGGCCTCAGGGATGTGAGCCTTTCCTGCTGCCACCGCTGCTGGTCTGCAACTCAGGATACTGCAACTCCTATATAATTCCCTCTCAGCTGACCGTATTCTCCTCACTCCCATGCCACAGAGTCAGCACAGACTAGCACCAGCCCTTTCCCCCTACACTCCTCTCAAGAAAGTGCCCAAGAATATGGATTTCATGGGTGACAAACCTCCAGACCTTGGGGGCAGGAGGGGGAATTCTGGGAGCTCAGAGTTGCAGGTAGAGAATATATACAGTTTTATACAGTTTTACAGTTTTATGCCTGGCAGGAGATGCTATGGCACCCTAGTAGGGGTAGGAGGTCCAGTTTTTAGGGGGGTCTCTCCCATGGGAAAGAGTGGGAAGATGTTTGAACTCTGCTCGCTTGTTTGTATGGAGTAAACTGCAAACACTTCTTGTGGGGGAGGGGACTCCCATCTGCTTGGTGGTGGATTTTGTACCTTTTGATTGTCTTTTGGGGGTCACAGCTTGGCTCAGCAAGAATGATGTGCATTCTTCAATCTTCTCTCTTGGCTCAGCTCCAAACCATCAGCTTACTTGCTAAACTTCGGTCCTTTAAGTCTTCTTTTGGATGGGAGCTTCTGTAAAAAGCTGGCTGCAGTCTGCCATCTTGCCTCTGCCCCGGAATTGTTTTCTTAATTTTTGAGAAGGCTGTTCATTGCTTGAGTGTAGAAATACAGCTGAATTTTGCATGTTGATTTTGTACCGTTAAACTTTGTTGAACTCATTTATTAGCTCTTGACAGTTTTTTTGTGGGTTCTTTAGGAATTTATACATGTAAGATCATGGCATCTGTGAATATAGATAGTTTTACTTCTTTCTTTACAATATGGATGCCTTTATTTATTTTTCTAGCTTAAATCTATAGTTAAAATTTCCAGTATAATGTTCACTAGAAGCAGTGAAAGCAGATATCCATGTTCTTCATCTTAGGGAAAAGCTTTAATTCTTTTACTATTGAACATAATGTTAATTCAGACATTTATTTGTTTTCAAACCTTTCTACTTTGATGTTGAAATAACCAAGTGAAACTTAAGACATTCTGTGTATGTCCAGAGATGATCACTGTTCATATTTCACAAATTTATTATTAAATTTTCTTTAAAAGCTTTTTTCAAAAATATGACCTTGTAGCTACTGTCTTTATTACTAAAACAGGCAGCAAAATGATGTTTTATCTATTACAGTTTGGATAATGGAAGTTATCTTAGTTATTATTTATCTTGGAACCAAGCATTTTGAAATGCAACATTTTTTAGAATGTGATTGGTCATTGCAATATGTGATATGTGTTTTTTGTTTTAAATTACAGATCGGCTTTGTTCTGTATCCCCTCAGTGGAGGTCCTGGCTGGGATCAAACAGATCATGACAATATTATGTTTCTCACCATATGCTTTTGTTGGCATTATGCACTAAGCTTTATCATCCTTGGAGTGAATTATGCCTTTATCACCTGGTGAGTTAGTGATTTCTATTCATGGATGTTCTGTTCCTTGGTATATGATCATCAAGACTTGATAATGTCGAATTTAAAATTCAAAAG
>NW_003852791.1:119759-124799 GCF_000181295.1 Otolemur garnettii
TCTGCTGTGCCTCTGACCCATACATTACCTGTCAGCACATGCTTCTGTGCCTCTATGTTTTCATATACATTATTTGCTCTTCTGAATGGTGTCCCCAACCCACCTTCTGCAGTAAGGCTGCTAGTTACACAGGTGTGCATATGTCACTTAACATGTCTTAAGCTTGGGGTCATTTTTTGACCAACTTGTGTGTGTCTCATCAGATTTGAGTGGCTGATTAATTTGATGTTGACTCTAATATGTCTAAAAGTAAGGTTCAGTTGAATAATATATCCTTATTTATTTATTTATTGCAGTTATTGGCCAGGGTTGGGTTTAAACCCCACCACCTCTGGCATATGGGGCTGGAGCCCTACTCTTTGGAGCCACAGGTGCCACCCCATCCTTTCTTTTTTTTTTTTTTAACAAGGACCTCAATATAATCTTTCATAAGTGGGTGAGGAGCAATTTGATTGATAAGAACAGATAGTTCTAACTCCACTGTCTATGACTTTGGGACAGTTACTTAACCATATTATATCTTAGTTTTTCTGTTTGACAAATGGAGATAATAATAGTACCTAAGTGAGACTATGTTTTTAAACTGCATTGGGGGTGGACGCAATGGTTCATGCCTATAAATCTAGCACTCTGGGAGAACAAGGAGGGAAGACTGCTTGAGTTCAGGACTTTGAGATCAGCCTGAGCAAGAGTGAGCCCCCATCTCTACTAAAATAGAAAAACATAGCCAGGTGTTGTGGCAGGCATCTATAGTGCCCCTTACTCAGGAGGCTGAGGCAGGAGGATCACTTGAACCCAGGAGTTTGAGGTTGCTATGAGCTAGGCTGATGCCACTACACTCTACACACTCACTACACTCTAGCCTGGGCAACAGAATGAAACAAAAGAAAACAAAACTGCATGGGACATGATGAGAGCTCAGCAACTGTCATCGTCTTCTTGTTGTGCTTATTCTCCTCTTCTTTCTCCTCCCTTTTTGGTATCATGATTGTTGTCCTATAATTAGGACTAAATTAGAGAGATAGACAAACTACAGTACAATAAATGGAAATAGTAGCAGAATAAAGCACTATTGGAGTGGGGAGAGGGGGGATAGGGGCATCTCCACAACTGAGAATGAAGATGTAGCTTGAAGAATGAGCTGAGGTAGAAAGGGCTGATCATGGTGCCTCTCTCTAAAGTGGTTAATGCCAAAGCACAGAGGTTTGGCTGGTCCCAGTTACCAGGCAGGAATCCTCTGATGCTTAATTCTTCAAACTTTTGTACCAAACAATATGTTCTATTTCTGTAGTATTCTCTGTCTACACTGTTCAGTATGGTAGCCACTAACTATTGAGCAATTAAAATGTGGCCAGTGCCACATTAATTTTAATTAATTTAAATATCTGTGTAAATAGTGGCTACTGTATTGGACACTACCCACCTAAGAGTTTCTCCAGATTCCTAAAATGCAGTAGCTGCTTACAGGCACAGTGGGGTCTCAGCCTCTGGAGGAACCAACTCTCTTCTCTCCAGATATGGGCCCCAGGTGGCCCCTTCTGCCCTGAGCATCTTTCTTTGTGCTTACCTGCTAACACAACTCTGGTGCTGAGGCTTTGAGTAAAGAAACTATTTCCTGGTCTAGCAACTAGATGTCTCTGTTTGGCTTCCGGTTAGCCCACTTTGATTTCTAGAGTTCTGAGTGCTTTGGGTGGCAGGAAATTCTGCCTTGCATTGACTGATCTCCGTTAGTCCTATTCCATTCCCCCAAGGCAGGTGCATGAGTTCATTGTCAAGGCTGGTTCTGCCTTTGAGTGAAACTTGGCTTCTTCCCCTGTTGTTCTAGGCTAACGTCCGGGTCTCATCTCCTTAGAGGCTGTGCAGCCTCCGAGAACAGTGCCAGCATTCAAGGAAATGATCTACTTCATGTCAGCTCCCCTCCAGGGCCAAAAGAAGAATACTGTCTCTTCCTGTTTCAAAAACCTTCAGACCCCTAATGAACCTCTATCCACTTACAGTTCTGTAGAGACTGGAAACTCCATTTTTATTTTTCAACCTCCCCAACCTCACATGTTGCTCTAACCTTTTTGACCACACAGTTCTCTCTAGCTGGCATAGCCACATTAAATGCCCATGTCTATGAAACTTTCTGTGATTCCGATAGCCCTTGCTCATCTCCTTTCAAGATTTTTTACAGCACTTAGTCTCCACCATACATTTTAACAATTGCAATCTTTCTTGTGATGTTTATTATTAGCTCATGTGTGTTGGTCTTATCTGCTGGCTAGATTGTATATCCTTGAGGAAAAGACTCTTTTCATATGTCCCACACCTTTTGGAACCCTGCCAAACATATAGTAGGTTCTTAATAAACCTTTGTTTGCTATTTTAATAGATGTATGTAGCCTAAAGAGATATAGGCTTAATTTGTTTGGAAAAATTGAGATTTATGTGCTTTTGAGTTTTACTTTTATATCACTCTTGGAAAGATAAAAGTTCAATTTTTCTAACATATTTTAATACAAACTTAAGCAGTAGCCTAAAAGTATTGTGGAGTTTCCATGCCTGCAGGCTTGATTATGATAGCTCATAGGTGAGAACTGTTTGGAAATATTACTGCATATTTTACAATATCTCACATGTAAACACCATACTGTTGCACGCACCTCTTCAAAAACCACTCTCTGTGGGTAGAGAAATATGTACACTACCCATTTGCAGGTTGGTTTTTCAAGCAATGATTCCTGTGAGCCATTTTAAAGAACAAGAAGCCTGAATTCCAGGCATCTGGTAGTTTCCTGGAAGTGCACCTATTACCTTAGTTCTGTACTTTTTCATATTAAGTGGGAGCAAAGATATATGCAGACCGTGACCCTGGTTTCCTTGATCTGTACCTTTCCAGTAACTGGCAATTACTTGCACACTCTCTTTATCACCCTATCACTCAATCTGACCCAGGTGGCCATTTCTGCGTGTAAATACCTACAGCTGCAGGAGGCAGATAGCGCCTGGTTAAGGTTTCTGAACATGTCCCAGCTTGGTGGCTTGTAGCAGACATAACCCAGAGAGGAGAGATGGAGAATAGGAGGGGTCACTAGGGTCTATGTTAACAATTGATCTGTAATAAGCAGCCGTGTCTCTGTTTTGTTTTCCATAAGGGAACATCAGGAATGAAACTGATCAATCAATTAATTAATCTAGCATGTATTGAAGTTATGCAATGTGGAAATATTGTATATTTTTTAAAAAATGATACAAAAACTGGCCTTTAACTTGCTTAGGAGTATTAGCCTTTCATGAGAACAGTGGCACAAACAGTACAAATAGTGAACTAATAATCAAGGTAAATGATTTTCAGTGGTTTTCCTTGGCTCTTGGGTCAACAGATGCAACTGATATTGCTCAGTTGTTATTGTTTATTGGAGGATTTAATGCTGAGTTGGAAGTGATTGAAGAATTAGCCTCAATGAATAGGTGAGTGATGGGAACTCCTGGCAGATTGCTCTAAAGGTCATTTATTTATCCAATGTGTATTGAACCACTATTATTTTCCAGACATCATTTTAGACTCTGGCTGGGGTCAGGACAGTAAATAAAAGGAGGTTCCTGATCTTTTAAAGGCTGTGTATTAATGGGACCCAAAGAGCACAAGTAAAGGCATTATATTTTGATAGTGGCAGGCTAGACCTTCATGAGAAGGAGGAGAATAGTGGAGAAGAAGGGTAAAGATGCAGGTGGGGGCTGGTGTCTGTGGCTCAAAGGAGTAAGGCACCAGCCCCATATGCCGGAGGTTGTGGGTTCAAACCCAGCCCCAGCCAAAAACTGGAAAAAAAAAAAAAGATGCAGGTGGGCTGGTGAAGTTTTTCATTAAAGGACAGTGATACTGATGACTTGGTTTAGCAAGTTTGTTTGTATATTCCTATGTATTTCTGGAATTTAACTGTTTTATTGATGTGGTCATGGTACAGTGTCTTTATAATAATCATGCGTAGGAAAAGTTTTGCCTAGTTCTTATGAATACTTGGTCTGGCAGCAGAGAAGTGGAAAGCCAGCTGACTTTCTGCTACTAAGAAGTGTCACACCTTCCAATTTCAGAAATTATAATTGCTACTTCTTCCAAACCTACATGTTCTTTCAAGTCATGAAAGCAGTTGTAATGGCAGAGAGCACTTCTTTGAAATTCTTAATTTATCATGGACAGGGTCATCACATGCTTTTGAATATCCTATGCTCTGTAAAAAAGCACCCCTCTGAAGAGGCAGGGGCTGAAGTTTAGCCCAGACTTGACTTGGGCTGCCAACCCTAGGGAAATAGAGGGCATCATGCACTTCTTTACAGGAAAGGACACCTTTTTGCAGTATACAGGTATGTGTGGTTTTGATGGAGAAGATTGACTGAGTTTGGTTTTATCTGGACTTGCTTTTGTTTTAGAGATGATCAAAGTTATCTTCTGATGACTAATGAAACAATCATGCAGTACATTCAAAAGCCACATTTTATCTGATTACTTATACCTGCTTCACCCACAAAAAATTTCAGGTGGCTCCCAAGCCAAGTAAAACTGATTTTCCTTTTTAAGTTGCCTGCCAAACTCATCTGGAGTTTGTTATATGATAGATGCACATTGCTCTGGGTTTCTGTTTTAAACACCATCTAACTAGGGATGCTTTTCTTTCTCCTCAGGTTGGTTAAATCTAGACTGAAAAGGCTCTGTCCCTCAGAAGTTGGACTCCTGAAAAATGTTGAACGAGAACTAGAATCAGAAGAAGAGATGTGATTTAGAGGGGCATCGAGTCTTTCCAGATAAACCTTTTATTTTTTGCATTGCTGTTCCTGGTTTTGTTTCTTGACCTTTTGTTTGGAGAACTGGCTAAGGATGACTCTCAGTGTATTCTTAGTATTTCCAATTTTGTTCGAGTAGTTGATTTTTAATGTTTTATTTTTATCTCTGAAAATACTTTGGATGATGAGTTCGTTTTGCACATCATGCACATCGTAGTATTCAGGGGCTAGAGTGACTTCTCCCAGGTCATCTACAGTTTGATGGCCACACTATGAAAA
>NW_003852791.1:125813-128389 GCF_000181295.1 Otolemur garnettii
GTTCGTGAACTTAGTTGTCTGACCTCCTATGTCACAGTGACTCTGAAGACTGAGGTGAACAGATTCTTCAGCCTCCAGAACTAGACACATTCATTTTGTTACATAAATATGAAAAGAACAGATGTGGGTGCCTGAAGGTTGATCTTGAATAATACAATTAACTTTAATTCATTTCTGGCATAGGGAAATGCCCACAAATCACAGTCCTCAGGAGATTATCGTGTTCTGTCCCATGTGTGTCCTATATCTCAGGGCTCTTTTCTTTATGTGCAAATTTCGATGACTTTGGCCTGTTTGGGTTTCAAAGGTGTGAGCAAGAAGTCAGCTGCAGTTACTTGAAACCAGCATTGCTGGTACATAGGCCTGGGCAGGACTCCTAGCGTCAGATAATTAGCATGAACCACATTAAGCCTGAATTTTAGAAGCTAGTAAGTACAAATAACCTACAGTCTTTATAAGAAGAAGAAATGTCCAGTCTTCTAGTCTCTGCACGTAGAGAATACAAATAAGGTGCAGCATAGTGAGTTCTCAGAGGAGAGCTATTTGGGTCAGACCTGAGTACACAGTGTGGGGCCAGCTGCCTCTAGTTCCTGAAATAAGCAAGAAATATGAACACCATTATTGTAACTTTATGGTTATGTTATGGGATTTATGTTTGATGGCTACCATTTTTTTGGAATGACATGAAGATTAGCAAACTGTGAACTTGAGCCAAAATGGGAGAGCTTTGTATTTTCTTAACACTGTGCTGGGAAGGCTTAAGGCAATAAGTTGAATTTGTAAATATTTTGATGTGTAAGAATTATACCTCATTAAATTTTATGAAACCACAACAAATATTTTTAATGATAACATAAGTTTTCAAGTGTAGAAGAACATAAGATGAGGAAAATTAGTTCCAGGCTATGCTTATCAATGTGTTGGAGCCAATGGAATCTTTCATTTGATGATTGTTGATTCAGAAGTAACTGGTGTGCCAAGCAGCAGGCAATAAAGTAGGAATAGTATTACTCAAGCCCAAGTTTCTGTCCTCATCAAACTCCCACTCCCACAGTAGAGACAGACAATAACAAAGTCGATGAATAAGTTCTGTAATTTGAGGCAGTAACAGGTGACATGAAGAAAAACAAAGCTGGGAAGGAGGATGATAAGTGGTGGGGGAGGGGAGGGCCACTTTTCTGAGGGAGGCTCCTTCCTACCAGGACTTCTCTAGACACCTTTGGAAAATAGTCCCTGCTCACCCTTCCCTCTCCTTATTTGAATTACAGTGTCTACATGTTTCCAGGACCTTTAGCTCTGAAGGAGAAACCTTTATTAAAGAAGGATTGGGGATTGGGGTTTGCTTTCTTACTTTATGCTTGACTTTTCTCTCACCTCTTCCAGAAACCTGAGGTCTCAATTCCTGAACTTCTGCCAAACTTTCTTTGTGAGTACCCCTTGCTTCGTTTGTCATACCAAAGTGGAGAAAGCCTTTAAATAAGTCAGGGCATGGTTTCTGATGCCTTTGTCAGTGTAGGAAGGAAGGAGGGACATTTTATAAAGCAGACAAAGCCCTGTGGATGGAGAGCTTCTGTGGTCATGTACATATGAACAGGAGAGGTGGGCTCATTATTAAGCAACATCAACTGTGGGTGTTGCTGTGATACCAACTCCTCGGTGGTTTCTATAATCTCCAATCTCCCTTGCTTGGGAAACTGCAATCTCTGATTGCACTTCAGCACATTGTTGAAATGGGAGCTAGGCCATGACCACACTGGTATCCGCCTTCTCATTGTTCCTCCACTATAGGAGCTCCTTAATCAAGGCTGTGTTGATTGTATCTTGGCTGTGGATTAGTAAAATGACATATGAGTCCCTGGGCGCTGAGACAGCAATGAAAATAAAAACTGAGAAGTGGGGAATTCTTTCAAAATACAAGGAAACAATAGATAAAAATTATGAAAGGTCAGGCTCATGTCTTAATCCTTGTACTTTGAGAGGTGGAGGCAGGAAGATGAGCTTGAGGCCAGGAGTTCATGACCAGCCTGGGCAATAGTCAGACCCTGTCTCTACAAAAAGAAAAAAAAAATTCTTTAAAGTATGAAAGAAAAGTTAAAACACATGAAAAATATATCCAGAAACTTTTGTTCTTTCTCTGTGAATTCCAGATACAGAAAATTGATAGAATAGAGGGTAGGCATGAGATAATATAAATAATTTCTCTGAATAAATGTCAATGAAGAGAAATTTTTGCTTTGAGCTTGTGGGGCAGGTGCTTTCAAGAGATGCTTAGTAATAGAGTAATTGGATTGCTGGACTAACTCAGCAACAATTTAAGAACTTAGTCCTTTATTATACTTCCAAGTTCAATTTAGGAATATTTTTATTCTATTTTTAAGTTTAGCAAGTTTTAACGCTCAATTTTTTAATTTCAAAATATTAAGGGGTAGCTGGGTGATGTGGCAGGTTCCTGTAGTTCCAGCTACTTGGGAGGCTAAGGCAAGAGAATTGCTTAAGCCCAAGTGTTTCAGGTTGCTGTGAGCTGTGAGGCCATGACACTCTACCCACAGTGACAACTTGAGACTCGGTCTCAAAAA
>NW_003852791.1:128451-129464 GCF_000181295.1 Otolemur garnettii
ATTACATGAATGCCTTGTATAGTGCTTAAGTCAGGGCTTTAGTGTGCCTGAGAAATAGGTTTTTATCCCTCCACGCCCCCCCTTCTTGATTTCTAGCGACCACTACATCTCTCTGTGCCCACTGATTAGTTCCTATGTGTTAACATCTGATTTTAAGGAGTCTTTAATGTTTGGGCACAATCTTTAAGCTTAAGTAATTAGACTTCCCTTTAATATTTTAAATTGCATTTATGAATTCAATATTTTTAATATCCTTCTTAAGTACTTTGACTAACTTATGAACCTTCCCAAATTATTAAGTTATTCTTATAAATCTTATTTATTAGACATACAAATAAGTGAATCTATTAAGCTTAAGAATGTAGGGAAACTTGTTTTCTTACATACTGCAATATTGTGTATAAACTGCCCATAAAAATAAAATAAAATCATAAGCCTAGATTTGTTTACTCAATTGTACATTTATAAGTTGAGCTTACAAGGCAACTCTGAATAGACAAAATAATTTTGAAAATTATACATACCTAAAATACTAAACATGCACAATTCCTTAATATAAACTAACAATATCTTGGTCTTGATTTTCTTAAAGAACTTGTACTTCATTCTAAATCTTTCCATGGTAAAATTGGCTTGTTATTAAGGAAGTGATTTTTTTTTTGCTGGCAGGCAACATTGGAGAATACAAAGGCCAGGAACAAAGGGATGTACGATGGGACAGGATTCTTGACCCTAATGACACACCTGACTGCTAGTTTTAGTCACATAGCCAACCCCCCACCCAGGTTGGGTCCCGGCCTTCCACGCACAGGGAGTGCTCCTTCTTGAGTCACAGTTATCTGTCTATTCTGCCTACTCATGAAAATCTGCAACTCCTACCCGGGATGTCATGTCACTTGATGAGATTTCTTTATTTTTGGCTCTTCAGAAATGTAGATAGACATCCTTCTCAGTGTAAAGGCTTCCGAGCTTGACGTCATCTTGCAGTTTTCCCTCATTTCCTATCTAGTAGG
>NW_003852791.1:129741-135775 GCF_000181295.1 Otolemur garnettii
ATTTTAGGTAAAAAGCTGGAAGTGTATCCCTAATAACCTCCCATTTGCTGATTTGTGCTTGAAGTTCAAATACATATAGACTTTAGAACATGTGAGAATAAGCTCACTCCAGTAATCAAGGGGCTTAGCAATTTAGGATGAAACAACCCTGTCTCATCTGCTTAAAAACTGACCAAAGTTTCCTTTGACTCTGAGATCAAAGTCAAATTAATTAACATTATACTCAAAGCTTATGCTTTTTTGAGTATCAAATCAAATCACTTCAGTTGAAAGTAATTCAATGTACAGTTACATTCTTATATCTTGCTTTCAACACAATCCCTGCATCTGTCAGGCTAATTTGTTTTCTGTTCTCCAAAAGACTTTAATTTCCTATCTATGTTGTGGAGGAAACCACTTCCTCCACCTGTCAGCTTAATTCTGAAGATTTTTTAAAGGCCAAATTCCAAACTTTCCTTCCTACTATTTCATACTTCTCTCTTCTATCTATAAATTGAGCCTAGGGGTGCATTTGATCATATGCTGTTCAGTCCTCTAATTATCTCTCTATATAAATTCCTCCTTCTCCTCACATTATAATTCCCTAAAGAGGACCATAAGTCTTTTGTCTCTATTGTAACAGCTAAGGAATCTTTCTCAACCTATAGCATTGGATAATAAACTGTGGGTGCAAAAAGAGAAGTGAAAAATCTAAGGAAGATATTATTTAGAGAAAATAGATCCTAAGATGTTGTCTGTAGGTGAAGACCCTGAGGCCAGAGAATTAGTGACTTGTTGAAGACCATGCATTCAGTTAGTGGTGAGCTCATGATGAGATGTAGAAGTCTCTAGACACCAGAGTGAAGGCTCTTTCCACCTTGGATGTAATGCTACTGCCTAGTGAATGACCCAGTGCCTTCTTAGATGGACCATCCATCTAAGACCATCCATCTAAGGCCATGCATCCCCAAATGCCCTCCATCCTGCCATGTCCCATCAAATCTCTTTGGTGATTTGATGATGATAAGAGATCCAGGAGAGGGACTGAGATGGTCAGGACACACAAGTTTTATCAGCTTATGATACCTGTCCCACTTTCTACCCCTCAAGAAATGTGCCTAAAATTTATTTCATATTTAATGTACCTACATTATGGATGAATGGCTGAGGACAGAAGGTATTGTGAAAAGGGTTAACATCAGGAAAGACAATAATAATGATGCTGTCCTCTAGTGACCAAGTGTAGAAATGCAACTCACAAGTGAACAGCAGGTTCCCATCCTAACAGAAGCTTCCTTAACCCACATAGCAAGTCAGACCACAAAAATAGTTGCAAATAGAGTTTGAGTTATTTAAAAAATACCTTAGACTTTAATTTACTAGTACTTTAACCCATTGTTATGTGTGGAATTGTGTCCCCCTTTCCCACAAAATTCATATGAATGTGAACTTATTTAGAAATAGGATTCTTCCAGACATAATTAGTTAAGATGAGGCCATACTGGAATAGGGGAGGTCCCAATTTCATATGACATGTCCTAAAAAAAAGGAAACTTGGACACAGACACAGACACACACACAAACAAATGGAAAACATCATGTGAACATAAAGGCAGAGATCAGGGTGATGCATTTATAGGTCAAGGAACACTAAAGATTGGCAGCAAACCACATGAAGCTAGAGCCTTCACTTTGTTACAGCAGCCCTAGAAAACTAATACAATCCATTACTTTAGTTTTAAACATAATGTTTGGAATTCAAAATAATGCACATATTTGAACTGGAAACTGGTATGCTGAAGGCAATATTGGAAATACCAGCAACGAAGATATTATCTCTCCCCAATTTTATTATCAACCATAAACTGTGTTACCTTTGTTAGGAAACTTGCTGACAATGTGGCTTGGTTATACATTTCTACTGTTTTATGGCTCCACTGAATTGGGGCAAGTTTTTTTAACCAGTCTTATCATTCTACCATTCCTCTGGTAGGCAGTATTTAAGCTGGTAAATTATTTATCAACCAGTGATGTCTGATTGTTGTTTATGGTATCCTCCAATGTCTTATGTACCCATTTTCTAACTAGATCACAAGCTCATTAAGTATCTTCAAATAGGACATACTGTTATTAAGCTTTTGGGGGATTAGAGGCTTTTCTGCTCTATAAAATGCACAGTGCTTCTTGCAAAATGGCCACTATATTAGTTTCTCAGAGAAATAGAACAATAGAATCAATAGAAAATATACACACACACACAGACAAATATGTATATACTTATATATAAATGTGAACATGTACAGGAGGGAGATGTTAAGGAATTGGTACACATGACTGTGGAGGCTGGCAAGTCTAAAATCTGCAGGGTAGGGCAGCAGGCTGGGAAGTGTTGCTATGGTAGTTCAAGTTCAAAGGCAGAACTCTTAAAAAAGGTTAGTTTTTTCCTATTTAGGTCTTCAACTGCTTAGAAGAGGCTCATTCCCATTTTGGGGGGGCTCATCTGCTTAATTCAAAGTCTACTGATTTAAATGTTAATTCTCATTTCAAAAGTACCTTCACAGAAACATGTAGAATAATGTTGAACAAACATCTGGAGACCATGGCCTAGCAAAGTTGATACCTAAAATTAATCCCCACGGCTCCCAGTGAGTCCTGCCTCCATGAATTCATGCTTTTTGTAACTCCTCCAGAATAGTATCTCTGAGAAATTCTTCTGAAGGATTCTGCCGTCAAGTAACATTGAGAACTTGGACATTCACAATACACGTGGCCATATGAAAGTCTCTAGGAAACGGTTCACTTGTGTAACCTGCTATCTTCCAGATTTACTTAACCACGGAACTCCTGATTAGAGTAATCTCAATCTTAGCCTTACTTTCTCATTCATGCAATGGGCAAAAACATCCTTTATGTGGGACTTTTCTATGAAATGAATGAGCTAAAAGCAGGTGGGTAAAGTATGCAGCACCGTTCTTGGTACACCCTAGGTGTTTGATAAGTGCTAATTCCTTTTCTTAGATTTATTATTTATTGAAAGCCATTTTTAAAAGTAATATATACATATGCTTATAATGATTCAAAAAATAAATGCACAAGGCTGAACTTCAGACCATAAAAGGGGTCTAAAATGAAAAAAAGTTTCTCTCTCCTCAGAGCCCCCAGACCTCCAAAAAGACTTTTCTATGCACTCCCTGGACATTTTCTGGGCATGTACGTGCAGATATACTAGAGACAGACAGTTGTTTCTATATTCACAGTAAACAAGATAGTGAGAGCACTTTAGTTTATTCTGTACATCTGCAGCAGGATTCCTAAGTTCTTCCGTTTTGTGGTACATCAGTGTGTTTTTCTGAAACTTCTAAGTGAGATGAGTTAGAGCTTTGTGTTCATGTCCCCCGAAGCTAAGCATTGATAAAGTGAAGATTACAAAGAACTGGGGCAGGGCGTGGAGGCTTATGCCTGTACTAGTACTTGTGAGGCCGAGGCAGATGGATTGCCTGAGCTCACAGGTTTGAGACCAGCCTGAGCCAGAGCGAGACAGCCAGCGTGCATGGCCATGTGCAGCGAGTAGTCCCAGCTACTCGGGAGGCTGAGGCAAAACAATTGCTTAAGCCCAGGAGTTAGAGGTTGCTGTGAGCTATGATGCCATGGCATTCTACCAAGGGTGACATAGTGAGACTCTGTCTCAAAGGAAAAAAAAGAATTGGGCAAAAATACATAGTTGTTTAGGGGTTAACAAAAAGTCAGCTGAAATGTGAAACCTTTCTTGTGAAACTTGGCTTAATTCTCCCTGAAGCAATTAATGGTCTAGTACAGAGATCCTTGACTTCTGGTGGTCTGACTTAGATGTTTCAACTTCACATTCGGGAGAAAATGACACATTTGGCAGAAACTCGTTCACTGAGGACCCACACAAGGGTTCCATGTTTCACTTTCAGTATAGTATTCTAGAAATTACTTGAGATATTCAATACTTTATTATAAAATAGGCTTTGTGTTAGATGATTTTTCCCAATTACAGACTAACCTAAGTGTTCCAGGCACATTTAAGGTAGGCTAGGCTGTGATATCCAGTGAGCTAGGTATATTAAATGCATTTGAATTTAGACTATTGCCAACTTATGATGGATTTATTGGGATTCAACCCTTTGTAAATCAATGAGCATCTGTACTCTAATAATTCAATTTTATTATCCTTTATTTTAGTAGTACTACTTGTCCTATAGTAGCTATATCCAGGTTTCTCATACCTGAGAAAATATGAGTTCTTTAAGGGCCCTGTCCATATCTTGTACCAATTCTGACTTATTGAAGGCACTTAATATGGGTTGACGACTTGAGGGAGCATCCAGAGCAGACCAGGGCATCCATCCGTTCCCTCCAGCAGAAACAGAACTCTGAGGTGAATATTCATTCGTTCATCCCTTCAGTTGAGGGTGGAGAAGGGATAGGGAAGAAGAACATGTGATTCTGTTCAGGAGAGTCACAGAGCTGCTGGTGCAGAGAGAGACCAGTCTGCTGTGACTCACAAGGTGGATGAACTTCAAAGCTGCTGTAAGAAAGCACCACAGACTGGGCAGCTTAACCAACAGAAACTTACTACCTGGTTCTGAGGTGAGAAGTCCAAACTCAAGGTGTCAGCAGCGTTGGTTCCTTCTGAGAACCCTGAGGGAAGAGTCTGTTCCAGGCCTCTCTCCCTGGCTGGTAGGTGGCCACCTTCTCCCCGGGTCTTTTCATACCCTCTTCCTTTTATGCAAATCTGTATCTAATTTCCTTTTCTTAGAATGACATTAGTCATATTGAATTAGGGATCCCCTGATGATAGCAACAACCCCGTCCTTTGGGGCTGATCATTTTAACTTGTTTACCTTTGTAACAACTGATCTCCAAATAAGGCCACATTCTGAGGTATGAGAGGGTAGGAGTCCAATGTACGAAATATTTTTTGGGGGGGCACAATAACAGATGGGTTGTAATGCTGGGCTTTACTGCTTTCAAGACTCACACCGTGCCAGGATGTCTACTCACCAACTGCAGCTCTTTGAAGAAATGCAAGCCCTAGAATCAGTTTTTCCTCTTGTTGATAACCTGATTCATTTTCCTGAGAGGTTATTTGTGTGGCCCAAGGCACCAACTAGTCTGCCTCTGCACCCCCCACCCCAAGACAAACATGTGGGAAGCTGAGACAGAGGCGGCCACTGGACATCGCTTCCACGACTGCCTCTCTGGTTTATTCTGCTGTGTTCCCGTCCTTCTTTCTGCAACTTGTCTGCACATTTGCCCTTTGGCCCTCTCAGCTAGTCCCTCCCAGCTAGTCCCTCCCTTCTTCCTTACTGCCCTGAGTTATCTCCCTCTTCCCCTAACACTAATCACTTTTTTCACGGTCTCCTGTGAAGAATGAGGAAATTGCCAGCTGAGTGTACACCTTTCATTAGGTGACTCGAGCTGCAACCTGCTGGATTAACCTCAAACATCCTAAAATACGAAGATGTCTACCTGAGGGCTGACTGAAGGAGGAATGATTTTTATGTTTCAGGATAGCTTCTGATTAAACTGAGTACGAGAAGAAAAGAAGCTAGTTGTCTTTCTCCCAAATATCTTTGGGTAATACGATTTTTGGTCTTCTGGATAAATACCTAATAAAGGAATTGTGGGATCAAATGGCAGATCTATTTTTAGTTCTCTAAGTGTTCTCCAGATGTCTCTCCAAAAGGAATGAATTAATTTGCTTTCCCACCAGTAATGTATAAGTGTTCCCTTTTCTCCACATCCATGCCAACATCTCTGGTTTTGGGAGTTTGTGATATGGGCTAATCTTACTGGAGTTAGGTGATAGCTCAAAGTAGTTTTAATTTGCATTCCTCTGATGAATAAGGATGTGAGCATTTTTTCATATATCTGTAGGACATGCACCTATCTTCTTTTTTTTTTGAGACAGAGCCTCAAGCTGTCCCCCTGGGTAGAGTGCCATGGCATCACAGCTTAGGGCAACCTCCAACTCCTGGGCTCAAGCGAGTCTCCTGCCTCAGCCTCCCAAGCAGCTGGGACCATAGGC
>NW_003852791.1:136665-146255 GCF_000181295.1 Otolemur garnettii
TGCATTAAAATTATATATTGCTTTGGGTAGTAAGGACATTTTAACAATGTTGATTCTTCCCAGCCATGAGCATGGTATGTTTTTCCATTTGTTAACATTGTCAGCTATTTCTTTTCTTAGAGTTTCATAGTTCTCTTTATAGAGATATTTCATGTCCTTTGTTAGGTAAACTCCCAAATATTTCATTTTCTTTGGCACTACTGTGAATGGAATAGAGTCCTTAACTGTTTTTTCAGCTTGGCTGCTGTTGGTATATATAAAGGCTACTGATTTATGAGTATTGATTTTGTAACCTGAGACAATGCTGTATTCCTTGATTACTTCTAAGAGTTTAGTAGTGGAATCCTTGATATCTTCCAGATATACAGTCATATCATCTGTGAAAAGTGAAAGCTTAACCTCTTTGGACCCTATATGGATGCCCTCAATCACCTTTTCTTCCCTGATTGCGATGGCTAAAACTTCCATTACAATGTTAAAGAGCAATGTGGACAATAGGCAACCTTGCCTGGTTCCTGATCTGAGTGGAAATGATTTCAATTTAACTCCATTCAATACAATATTGGCTGTGGGTTTGCTGTATATGGCCTCTATCAGTTTAAGAAATGTCCCTTCTATACCAATTTTCTTAAGTGTTCTGATCAAGAAGGGATGCTGGATATTATCAAATGCTTTTTCTGCATCAAGTGAAAGAATCATATGGTCGTTTTTTTTTAAATTTGTTTATGTGATGAATTATATTTATAGATTTATGTATGGTGAACCATCCTTGAGATCCTGGGGTGAAACTCACTTGGTTGTGGTGCATAATTTGTGTGATGTGTTGCAGGATTGTGTTTGTTAGGATTTTGTTGAATATTTTTGCATCAATATTCATTAGTGATTTTGGTCTATAATTTTCTTTTCTTGATGGGTCTTTTCCTGGTTTGGGGATCAAGGTGATGTTTGCTTTATAGAATGTGTTGCATAGTATTCCATCTTTTTCAATATTTTGGAAAAGGTTGAGTAACATAGGTACTAGTTCCTCTTTAAAGGTTTGGTAGAATTCTGATGTGAAGCCATCTGGTCCTGGGCTTTTCTTTTTGGGGAGATTTTGTATAGTTGCTTCTATTTCAGAGCTTGATATAGGCCTGGTCAATTTCCACTTCATTCTGGCTAAGTCTTGGGAGATGACATGCTTCCAAGTATTGGTTCATTTCCTTCATATTGTCATATTTCTGGGAATAGAGTTTCTTATAAAATTCATTAAGGATTTTTTGAATTTCTAAAGAGTCTGTTGTTATTTCATCTTTATTATTTCTGATTGACGAGATCAGAGATTTTACTCTTTTTTTCTTGGCTAGGTTGGCCAAAGGTTTATCAATTTTGTTGCCTTTTTCATAAAACCAACTTTTTCATTTATTGATCTGTTCTATAATCCTTTTGTTTTCAATCTCAGTTAATTATGCTCTAATTTTGGTTATTTCTTTTCTTCTGCTGGATTTGGGATTGGAATGTTCTTCCTTTTCCAGCTGCTTGATATGTCCCATTAAGTTGTTAACTTCCTCTCTTTCCATTCTCTTGAGAAAGACTTGCAATGCTATAAATTTCCCTCTTAGGACTGCCTTTGTAGTATCCCAGAGGTTCTGATAACTCATGTCTTCATTATTATTTTGTTCTAAAAATTTAGTAATTTCCCTTTTGATCTCATCTCTGACCCATCTATCATTCAGCATAAGGTCATTTAGCTTCTATGTTTTTGTATGAGTCTGCAGATTCCTGTTGTTACTGAGTTCAGCTTTTATTCTATGATGGTTCTAGAAGATGCATGGAATAATTTCTATTCTTTTAAATTTTCTGAGGTTAGATTTGTGACCTAAGATGTGGTTGATTATGGAGTATGTTCTGGGTACTGATGAGAAAAATGTGTATTCAATTTTGTTAGGATAAAATGTTCTGTAGATGTCTGTTAAATCCAGAAGCTGAATAGTTAAATTTAAATCTAAGATTTCTTTGCTAAGCTTCTTATTGGAGGACCTATCCAACACTGCCAAAGGAGTGTTAAAATCTCTGACTATGATGGAGCTGGGAGAGATCAAGTTGCTCATGCCAGGTAGAGTCTCTTTTATAAATTGAGGTGCATTCTGGTTGGATGAGTAGATATTGATAATTGAGACCTCATCATATTGAGTATTGCCCTTAACAAATATAAAGTGGCCATCTTTATCTTTGCTTACTTTTATTGTTTTAAATCCTCTTATATCTGCATATAAAATTGTGACACCTGTTTTTTTCTGTTTCCATTTGCCTGGAATATAGATGACCATCCCTTCACCCTGAGTCTATATTTGTCTTTTAAGGTAAGATGAGATTCTTGTATACAACAGATGTCTTGTCTGAGTTTCTTTATCCAATCAGCCAATCTGTGCCTCTTTAGGGGACAATTTAGGACGTTCACATTGATTGAAATTATTGATGAGCCTGGTAAAATTTTAGGTATTCAGTTGTTCGAAAGTCCAGTGGTCATTTTTAATCCTTTCGCCACTATGGAAGTTGGAGTTTGATCAATAGTTTCTGAGTTAGTTTACTTTTGTGGTGGCAGATTACACCAGTCATTATGGAGGATAAGTCTGAGAATATCTTGGAGAGCTGGTTTAGTTATGGCAAATTTCTTCAACATATGAATGTCATTAAAGTATTTAATTTCTCCATCATAAATGAAACTCAGTTTCGCTAGATACAGGATCCTGGGTTGAAAGTTATTTTGTTTTAGGGGATTAAATGTTGATGACCACCCTCTTCTTGCCTGAAAGGTTTTGGCAGAGAGATCTGCAGTTATTCTAATATTCTTCCCCTTGTAGGTTATGGTTTTCTTACATCTCACTGCTTTCAAGATTTTCTCTTTCATATTAACTTTAGTGAAGTTAATTATGATGTGTCTGGGGGATGTCTTATTTGGGTTGACTCATTCTGGGGTTCTGAAGCTGTCTGCTATCTGAATTTCAGGATCTCTTGGCATATCTGGAAAGTTCTCTTTCATAATTTCATAAAGACAAGCGTCTGTGTTTTGTGAAGCAACTTCGTCGCCTTCAGGGATTCCTATAAGGCAAATATTAGTTTTCTTCAAATTATTCCAGAGCTCTCTGAGAGAATGATCCACTTTTGCTTTCCATTTCTGATCTTCTTTCAATACTTGGGCACGTTCAGAAACTTTGTCTTCTATGTCTGAGATCCTTTCTTCTGCCTCCTGCATTCTGTTACCAAAGGATTCTACCATATTTTTCAGATCTTTGAAGGCTGCAGTCTCTTGCCTCATTGTTTCAAAATCTTTGGTGGTTTTGTCTTTGAATTTGTTGAATTCTTGAGTGAACTTTTGCAATTTCCTTGAATTTCTAATTATATCTTTGCCTCTATTCTATTAATCTTATTTGCAATCCAAATTATGAATTGGACTTCTGACATCTCATTCATCTGTTTCTCAGCTGACCAATTTCTCCTCACTCCCATGCAACAGAGTCAGCACAGACCAGCCCTTTCCCCCTCCACTCCTCTCAATGAAATGCCCAAGAATCTGGACTCCATGGGTGACAAACCTCCAGACCTCGGGGTGAGAGTGTGTGTGGGGGGTGCTGAATCCTTGGAGTTCAGAGTTGCAGGTAGGGAATATATACAGTTTTATACAGTTTTATGCCCGGCAGGAGGGTGCCGTGGCACGCCAGCAGGGGTAGGAGGTCCAGTTTTTAGGGGGTCTCTCCCATGGGGTAGAGTGGGAGGATATTTGAACTCTGCTCACTTGTTTGCATGGAGTAAACTGCGAGCCCTTCTTGTGGGGGAGTGGACTCCCGTCTGCTTGGTGGTGGATTTTGTACCTTTTGATTGTATTTTTGGGGTCACAGTTCGTCTCAGCAAGGTTGAAATGTGTTCTTGAACCTTATCTCTTGGTTCCGCTCCAAACCATCAGCTCCCTTGCTAATCTTCTGTTCTTTAAGTCTCCTTCTGGTCGGGAGCCTCGGTAAAAAGCTGGCTGCAGTCCGCCATCTTGTCTCCGCCCACCATTGACATTTATGATCTGATGTAATGATTTTTATGCTATGTATATGCATTTAGCTATTATACCTACAATGTCAAAAATCCTTATCATGTTCTAGGTACTCTGCTAACACTTCACATACCTTATCTTGTTTAATCCTGATGGGCACCTTTGAGGAAGATGTTGTTATATCTATATTATAAATGGGGAAACTAACTTTCAGGAAATATTTTTTGATTATATAGCTAAAAAATAGTGCATCTGGATTTAAACCTTGATCATTCTGACTTCAGTGTTTATAGTCTAACTCCTACACCATTCTGCCTTCCTATAGGGAAGACAATGGCAACACAAACCAATTAATTCATCTTTTATTTTTGAGGAAACAGTTGCTAACAACTCTAATTCATAAGGATATGCAGTTATTAGTAGAATCAGAGCATGCTATTGTTTTGCTGGGCAAAGCTGGACTCTTCAGGAGTGATGTAGTCTTTAAGATAATAAGATCTACCTTATGAAAGCTGCTTATATGTAGATTAGTATTCACGCTTAAACTTTAAGGTTTTCTGAGTCTTCAAATGGTTGTCTGTAGAGTTCAGCTGTGGAGTAATGCCATGACTTTAAATATTAAACAAGCAGGTTAAGACATGGCCTCTAGAATGATAGTGATTTTCTGAGGTTTCAAATGTTGTCTGTAGGTTTTGGCTCTGGAGTAATGTCTTGGCTTGGCTGCCTTCTATTAGGTTCTGTGAAAGAGCTCCCATAGCTTTTCTGTTAAATGGTTGTCCACCTTTGATATTCTTTTTTTTTTTTTGAGACAGAGCCTCAAGCTGTCACCCTGGGTAGAGGGCTATAGTGTCACAGCTCATAGCAACTTCCAACTCTTGGGCTTAAGCAATTCTCTTGCCTCAGCCTCCCTGGGACCACAGGCATCTGGCTATTTTTGGTCATATTGTCATTGTTGTTTGGCAGGCCTGGGCTGGGTTTGAACCCGCCAGCTCTGGTGTATGTGGCTGGCACCTTAGCCACTTGAGCTCCAGGTGCCAAGCCCAGCTTTGGTGTTCTAATACTGAACAGCAAAAGAGACTCTATTTTCAAGTGATATTCATCCTGGTGATGGCCTTTAATGGAAATGTTTCTCATATTCACAATGTCCCTAATATATTATGGCTATCAAACAAGCCATGAGTCTGTTTAACTCTAATTAGTTTAAGTGTGAGTTTCCTTTTACTTTTTAAAATTAATCATTAGTTTAAATATTAAACAAGCAATTTAAGACATGGCCTCTAGAATGTTAGTGATCTTTTGTGTAGTATAGAACAGATTTTTAATTTTGATCCTTTTCTTTTCTTTTCTTTTCTTTTTTTTTGAGACAGTGTCTCACTCTGTCACCCAGGCTAGAGTGTGTCAGCCTAGCTCACAGCAACCTCAAACTCCAGGGTTCAAGGGATCCTCCTGCCTCAGCCTCTACGGTAGCTGGGACTATAGGCTACTCCTACTACAACAGCTGGTTTATTTGTGTATTTTTGTTAGCGATAGGGTCTTGCTTTTCTCAGGCTGGTCTTGAACTTCTGAGCTCAAGGGATCCTACCACCTCAGCCTCCCAGAGTGCTAGGATTACAAGGTGTGAGTCTTCTGCTCTTACTTCTCAGTAAGTTTACTTGTTAAAAGATCACAGTTTAATGCTCTCATCTTAATAAAGTTAACAGAATTTCATGGGTATAGACAAGACATCTTTTAGGATTTCTGAAATGGTCTTTGGTATTTTTTACATGGTGCTCATGAAACCATTAAATAGCAAAGATCTTTTTTTCACCAGAGTAGCACAATGAGTTGTACTGCCAAGTATAACACTTTCTCTATTTTCCCTGTAATAGGATTTCCTATTCATTTGAAGTTTTACTTTGTAGTGAAAATTTTCAGAACCGTTGATGACTTTTTCAACTGGAGTCCAAGACTTGAAGTTCTTTTCCAGTGATGTCAGTATTTCACATGACCATCTCCTTTGATGATTTAGGTCTTATGTTGAAGGTCACCTCCTCAAAGAGACTTTTCCATCAACTCCATCTAAGTTACCCTCTCATTTGCTCTCTTTTACATGCATTTTTTCCTGGCCTTTACCACTGCTAATCTCTTGTTTATTTGTTTTCTGGCTGGCTGTCTCCCTGTTTCTAAGATGAAAACTCCAAGAAAACACAGACCTGCCTTATTGTTAAAAATGACATGAGATGGAATGGAAGAGGCAGAGTAGAGTGGAGTGAATGAAGGGAGTGAAGTGAAACAAAACAGAATTTACCAACTGAAACACGCTCTTCATGAAAAGTACAAGGCAGGGTAGCACCTGTGGCTGAAGGAGTAAGGTGCTGGCCCCATATGCTGGAGATGGTGGGTTCAAACCCAGCCCTGGGCAAAAAAAAAAAAAACAAAAAAAAACAAAAAAAAACAGTACAAGGCAAAACAGTTGTAGGGAACACTGCCAATCTTTCTTTTTCCTTAAATGATACCAATAACTTTTCCTTCATCATTGGGTTTACCCAAAAGCTAAGGAATATTCCTTATGTAAAGAGTCAGTGGGAAAACTCAGAGCAAAGGGAAAGTTTATCATTGCTGAGGAGTTGATATGCTTCTTCTGTTAGAAATGGAACATTTATTACTTCTTTTTGGGTCTGAGACCTCAGAAAGGTCAGGTTTATGTTTTGTATTGATTGGAAACAATTCCTCCTAAGTCTTTGACATTGATATACTTTGTATTTTTCACCATATACTCTTCTTGTATTCCCTGCACCTAGAATAGTGCTTGTAAGGTATTTGCCAATACACAGTTGGTGAGTATATGAAAGAATCATGTGGGAACCGGAAACTGGACTGTCTCAGTTCCTTGGGGCTGCTTAACAAACTGGATACCTTATACACAGCAGAAACTGATTTCCCACAGTTATGGTGGCTGGAAAGTCTGAGATCAAGGCCTTGGCAGATCCGGTGTCTGTAAGGGGCTGCATCCTGGTTTAGAGCAAAGGCGTCTCCTCGCTGCATTCTTATGTGGCAGAAAGGGTGAATTCTGTTCTCTTCAGCCCTGTCAGGGCACTGATTTTGTTCCTGAGGGATCTACCCTCATTACCTAATCATCTTTTAAAATCCCTCATCCCCAACATGATCATATTGGGGATTAGGTTTCAGAAGACAAATTTGGGGGGTAGAGACACAAACATTCAGTCTATCACAAGAGTTGTCAAATAGTTATAATTGTAAATGAAATATTGTATAGTTACCAGTTCCTTCTGACTTTCTTCAAAATAAAGAAATGTAGGCTCAGTGCCTGTAGCACAGTGGTTGAGGCACCAGCCACATATACCAAGGGTGGCAAGTTCGAACCCAGCCGGAGCCTGCTAAACAACAACTGCAACAAAAAATAGCTGGGTGTTGTGGCAGCTGCCTGTAGTCCCAGTTACTTAGGAGGCTGAGGCAAGAAAATCGCTTAAGCCCAAGAGTTGGAGGGTGCTGTGAACTGTGACGCCACAGCACTCTACCAAGGGTGACATAGTCACACTCTGTCTAAAAAAAAAAGAAAGAAATGTAATTCTGGATTTGTTAAGAAAGATATGATTTTAGGAGAGTTTAGACTCTCTCAGTTAAGAAAGACATCATTTTCTGATCCCTGCCACCTGCCACAAGACCATTTCTCGGACTCTTGGCCATATTTTACCTCTCCAGTTGTGTGCAGCCTCTTTTGTAGAATAAATAATCTTGTAGGGTGCTTTTTTGTTGGAGCAAATCTCAGTTTTGTCAGGCCACCTTTCCCATTGGGCATTCTTCATAGAAAACCATCCACCTTGTCTGATTATATTTTGGGGATGGACAGACATATGGTGATCCATCTCTGTCGGCTTCATGCTTCCCATAGCAAGAGGCTTGTGTGGATTTTGGATCCCATCACACTTGATGATGAAAAGGACAACATAATTAAGTCTAAGCCTTATTGTATTTCTTTCTGTTGACATTTCTCAACTTGCTCTAGGCCTGATGATGTCCATCTTTACTCCTATCAGTGGGAGAGTGTCTTAACCTCAAAACACATTTAAAAATTTATTGCACCTTACTCAACCATATGCCACACCTCTCTTGGCTCACAGAATTTTCTGTTCTCTGCCATTAGGACCATTTTCCCACTTCTCTCCACATAGTCTAACCTTCATTCCCTGTCACAGGACACATACGTTCCTCAGCCTGACAAGCAGCTTAAGGAGGCTGAAATATTCCTAACCCCCAAGGTCAGATTTCACAGCATGGGAAGTTCTTACAAAGTACAAAGTAAGGGTTGTTGGGAAAGGTCAATGAGAGTTTATTGTTCCATTTCACTCAGTGACAGAGGAAAGTTGATAATAAACCTACCTCTTGTGACTATTCCTAGAGGATTGCTGCAGTCTGGGTTGTTTTGTTTTGTTTTGGTTTTAATTAGTTTTGTTCTTAAAAGGAAGTCCAGAGAAGTGTTTTCTGGATGGAGAAAGTTGGGTCCTAGACAGCTGTGGTGTTCTTTAGTCTTAGCCTGGTGTCATAAGTCTCTCTGCTGCTCCTTCACAGTCTCCCTTCTTGCTTCCTCACGTAACCACACTCTAAGTAAGAAAATGTCTCTGCAAGAGAAGGGATTATTTTTTGAGAACTAATTTTTGTTACGTATTTGGACATGGATTATTTTAACATCAGAATCAATGGTGTTTAAAGAGTTGATCTCATTTTAAAAGTCACTTGATTAAACTAAGAGGCTGGAATCTTGGCTGAGTGCATTATTCCCAAATTCCAGGTATTAGATATTTTTACTTGAAATTCTGGACCACTACCTGTTAGCCCTTGATGACATGTGTGTTGAAAATCTATTATAGAGCATAATGGTTTAGAGTGGGCACTTGAGAGCATGGGGGGAAAAGTACATAAGTTGGGGAAAGAAAGCTGTGAAGCCAGACTGCCTGGGTTTAAATCCCAGTGCTGGTACTTACGAGAAAGGTATTCAGTATTGTGGGAATAGTAATAGACTCTGCCTTAAAGGAAGGAGGCAATGAGTTAATACATTGAAAGGTTTAACATGATGCTGGATATATTGTAAACACTCAGTAAATGTTGGCTACTATTCTCTGATTTACGAATTTTTAGATCAGTCAGCATAGCATAGTTTTCCCCACACCCTGAATCTTACCTTGAATTACACATACCATTGACCTAGACTGGACCTTTGGATTGAGACTCAAGTTATCAAAGCAAAGATTTACAATAGGTTTAATCATTAAGTTCAATTGACTGGCTCAGAACAGAAACCTTTATGCCTTATCTTCCTGCCTTTGATTTTCAACATTTATACTACACTGCACCCTTAGTGGAAACGTTTATTTAAATGTTTGACTAATTTATTGAAATATTTAACCGACTAGTTAAACTGAATAAACTCTACCTTAAGTAAGGATTATACTTTATATATTTTATTTGTATACATATTTCAGTTTCTTTCTCCCACAGTCTTGTCCTCTGATTAAAGAGTTAACTTTATCTTCACCATTTCAAATTCCTAGTCTGGGACAAATGACAGACACTT
>NW_003852791.1:149876-153837 GCF_000181295.1 Otolemur garnettii
TTTGAGTTTTTGTATCCAGTCAGCCAGTCTGTGTCTCTTTAGAGGGCAGTTTAAGCCATTTACATTGATTGAGACTATTGATAATCCTGGCATAATTTTGGGTGTCGAGTTTTTTGAAGGTTCATTAGACATCTTTGATCCTTTTGTGACTGTGGAGATTGGAATTTAGTCAAAATTTTCTGGGTGGGTATATTTGTGTGGTGGAGAATTGTGTTGGTCTTTATGGAGGATAGGTTTGAGGATATCCTGGAGGGCTGGCTTAGTAATGGCAAATTTCTTCAACATGTGAATATCATTAAAGTGTTTAATTTCTCCATCATAAATGAAGCTCAATTTAGCTGGATAGAGGATTCTGGGTTGAAAGTTGTTTTGTTTTAGGAGGTTAAAGGTTGATGACCACCCTCTTCTAGCCTGAAAGGTTTCAGCAGAGAGATCTGCAGTCATTCTAATATTCTTCCCCTTGTAAGTTAATGTTTTCTTGTGTCTAGCTGCTTTCAGGATTTTCTTTTTCATGTTAACTTTAGTAAAGTTGATTATGATATGCCTGGGGTATGTCTTGTTAGGGTTGAGTCATGCTGGGGTTCTGAAGCTGTCTGCTATCTGAATTTCAGGATCCCTTGGCATGTCTGGAAAGTTCTCTTTCATAATTTCGTTAAGGAGAGCCTCTGTGTTTTGTGAAGCAACTTCGTCACCTTCAGGGATTCCTATGAGGCAAATATTAGTTTTCTTTGAATTATCTTGAATTGAATTGTCTTTGTTCTCCATCTGTCAAAATCTTTGGAAGTCTGGGTGCGTTCAAAGTCTTTGTCTTCAGTGTCAGAGATTCTATCTTCTGCCTCGTCCATCCTCTGATGGAGGGATTCAATGGTGCTCTTCAAATCTGCAACCTCTTGTTACAGAGTATCGTAATCCTTGATCATTTTATCTTTGAAATCATTGAATTCCTGGGACAGCTTTTGAATGATTTGAAATTCTAGCTCCCTCTTTTCCTCCACCCTGTTGATCTTACTCCCTATCCAGATTCTGAACTCAATTTCTGACATTTCAGATATCTGAAGTGGGTCAGATATGTAGTGGGTCTTCCATTGTGTCTACTCCATCCTTCTTTGGGGATGTTAATCTACTCTGGTTATTCTGGTTGCCAGAGTTTTTCCGCTGATTCCGTCCCATGTTGAATTTGCACTTTCGGAAACCATCCCTAAAACCATTCTGCCAGTGGCTTCTTCTAGTTTTCTCCTGGGTACAACCCAGCAAGACCCTGGGAGGCGGGGCCAGCAGGCGGGGTGATGCAGCCCACCCCTACAGGAGTCAGTGTCACTGTCAAGGCTCTGGGAGGCAGGCACAACCTGCCCCAGCAGAGGTCAGTTGTCTTTGCTGGCTACCAAAGCCCCAGAGACAGGTACACCGCTGGCGGGATGGCGCAATTCTCCCAGGCAGGAGCTGCTGGCAACAGCAAGCTGGCAAGGCCCCATGAGGGGGCGCGCAGCTGCGCGACCTGCCCTAGCAGAAGTCAATTGTCCTTGCAAGCCACTAAAGCCCCAGAGGCATGCGTGCAGCTGGCAGGATGGCACAACCCTCTCTGGCGGGAGGTCACCGTGATCCTGCGCTAGGAGGTCCCAGGAGGGAGGCGCACGTCTGCGTGTCCTGCCCCAGCAGAAGTCAGCTGATGTCACAATTTGCCAAGCCCCAAGAGGCGGGCGCGCTGCACCACTGATTGGATGGCGCAACCCTTCCCCGCTGGAGCTGCTGGCGATTGCCAACTGACAAGACCCTGGGAGGTGGGCGCGAGACTGCGTGACCCACCCAGCAGAAGGCAATTGCCCTCCCTGGTCACCAAAGCCCTGGAGGCTGGTGCGGGATTGGCGGGACTGCGTGACTCTCTTAGGCAGGGGCTGGTGGTGATCCAGGGCCAGGGAGCTCCAGGAGGCAAGCACTTGGTTGCTTGCAGAAGTCAATTGCCCTCGCCAGTCACCAAAGCCCTGGAGGCAGGCAAGAAACTGGTAGGACTGCGAGACCTTCCCCAGCAGGAGTCAATGGAAGCCCCGGGCCAGCAGCACTCCGGGAGGTGGGCGTGGCTCAGTGACCCGGCCCAGTAGAAGTCAATCACTGTCAAGGGCCACCAAAGCCCAGGAGGCGGATGCCTGGGGAGGTGTGCAGCCCTCCCTGTTCGGTGGTGTCAATCCCCGACACGGCACCAAGGTCTCAGGAAGTGCAGATAGCAGCCGGAGAGACAGCTGAGCACAGAATGCGCTGACTGAGGGGGGTCCGTCTGCACCCAGAAACTGTGGATCAAGCAGTTCTCCCGGTGAAGGACTGGGACAGGGGTTTGGTCTTGAGAGGGTGGGTGGATGTCATTCCTGGCTCTCCTCTCCCTATCCCAGCTGGCAAGGGGAGGGAGAGTGGACTGGAAACTCAAAATGGCAGAGCTAATGCCACTTCCACTCTTCTGCCTGTGGGAGGGTGTTCCGAGTCTCAGCTGGGTTTCTCCAGGGTAGTAAACTTCCCTGTTGGCAGCTCTCACTCATGGAGTGAGAGAATAGGTCCTCAGTTATCGGTGGCCTGTAGGAGACTCGGAGGAGCGGTTGAAGAGGAAACAAAGGAAAAGCACACCTTTCTTGGGGGTGGGGATGGGCGCTATTCCTTTGGGGAGATTTATGTACCTGAGGAGCGTCCTCTAGAAGTCTCCGTCTGTTTCAGAAGAGGTGCCCCCCCCCCCGGGTATCACTTTTCTCTCTCAGCTGGGCTCCCAGTTTTTGACTTTGTTGGGTGTTTCTCCGGACTTTATCCTTTCCTCTGAACAGGAGCTTCTGTCGGAGACTGGTGCCTGTCCGCCATCTTGACCACTCCCCCAGATGCTTGAATTTTAAACTCCTCAAAACTGACCCAGACACTAGAAAAATCTTTAATGGCATTTCTTTGGCTAAGGAAAGATGTTTTTATTTTTCCACTTATTCAAACTAGATTCTTTAAGGTAGATTTGAAATTTTTTTATTTTAGGAGAAGAAAGTTATATTTTCCACTTGGAATCTTTATATTACTTTATGCTACTTTCTCAAACAACGCGAGTCTGTGTCATATACAGTTTGCATTTAATCTTCTAAAATGTGTAGTAAGAGCACTGACACAAAGGCTAATAGTTCTTGAAATATTACTTACTATAATTTAAAAGAATGTAGGAAAAATATCATCATACAGGTGTTATACAAAAAATACTGCTATTAAATATTCAGCATATGGATCCTCAAGTAAAACAAAGCTAGCGCTCCTTCTCCCTGTAAGCTTTGATCAGTACCAAGGAGCTCTGAGTCCAGAACCTGCTAGGCTCCCTATTAATTACTGATCTGGAATAAACCACGCAGCCTTTATGTAGAATGTGGGGACTGAGTTAACAAAGCGATGTCACGTTTTTTAGTCTATAATTCTAAAACTAGTTACATGATATGGACAACATTACTTTAGCTATATTTTGTGGATGATTTACATATTTTAGAAGCTAGTATCTTGAAGTGGTAGCAGAGTGTGTACTTCATCTTAGACTAGATATCCTCAATCAAAATGCAAATAGCAAAGAAGCCAGTTAGCAAGCATTTGTTGGGTACCATCTATTCAACTGCAGCATTATGCTGGGATCCAGAGATACAAGCCATGATCCTTGTTCTAAAGGTTATCAAAATCCTACCTACATGAAATGACTCTTGACTTATAGCAAAAAGCCAGAGTGAGCAGACATGAATAGGTCCCTTTCCTGCTTACAAACATATAGAAGTTATGATTAAAATAAGGCAATCATTCAAATACAGTGTGTCCCAAAAGCTACCCCAAAAGTCATCAGACACAGATAAAATGGGAGAATGTAGCTAAATTTACCTTTATTAAAAAAAATTCATTACAAACTTTTACAAAATATTTACAAAATATTCTCTACGTGTTAGCCTTGTCTTTGTAAAATTTTATAACAAAC
>NW_003852791.1:153980-156792 GCF_000181295.1 Otolemur garnettii
AAATACTGTAAAGTTGAGCAGGCCTTGGCATAAGCCCTAGAAGTTGTGCTTCAATGCATTCATGGGTACAAGAGGCATGAATTCCATCCTCTGAGAGTTGGGGAAGTTGGACCTGAGCCACCAGAGTAACATCTGAAATGTTAAGGAGTAGGCTCAACTATGAAAGGGAGACTAGAAAAATTCGTCTCGTTAGCCCACAGAGGCAATACATAACATTATCATCTGTTCAGGGCCACTAGTAAAAGAAAAAAAAGTCACTACAAGTAAACTTCCAGGTTATAAAATCTGAATTTGTCCTACCTGTACAGTAGAGAAACATCCAGTAAGAAATTATCATAAAACTAGTTCAAGACTACTACTGATGACGCCCCAGGATCATACAAGAAGTAATTGTGAAATTTTCCTATAGAATATTTTTACCAATAGGACCCATGAAAGTCTCCTGGAAGAATAATGGCTTGGTCTGTTAAGCCCCTCACAATTCAATCTACGTCATGCTATTGTTCCACAGAACCAATGCTATAAGAGGTCGGACAATTAAGTTCATGAACTCACCCTAGAAAAAGTGCTACATACCTCATTGCTGAATATCACTACAGTCACCTTTGAAGTACTCTGAAGGTTCAAACGCGGCCCAGGCCAAAAACTGCAAAAATCACTATGATGATTTTCAGCAATGAGATGTGTAGCACTTTTTCTACAATGAGTTTGTGAACTTGACTACCCAACCTTGTATGTTAAACCCTTCTCTGTTCCTTGGACACATATGACCTTTCTCCAGGTTTTTGTCATTTTTGCACTTTTTATCCTGCCTGCTTGAATCACCCATTTTCATCTGGCTTTTGCAGATTTAATCTTAGAATGAAATTCAAATACAATCTCTTCTGGAAAGTCTTCCCTGATTAGGCTACCTCTGTCTTTAATATCTCTCCTCTGTGTTCTTACAGTATTTGTAAGTCTTCACATTGACTTGATATCTATCTATCTATCTATCTATCTATCTATCTATCTATCTATCTGTCTTCTATGTATCTATCTGTCTATCTATCACCTATCTATGTATATATGTTTGTATCATCTATTTATATATCACCTATCCACTATCTATATCATGTCCTCTTTGTCACAGGGTTTTAATGTCCTTGATCAAAGTGTCTTGTCTTTTTTATGGTATCCGTAACATCTAGTAAGCGTGGTTTGTCCTGTATTGAGTCTCAGTGTATATTTTGTTGATAATGATATTAAAAAGGATATTTCTCAGCAATGATTCTCAAAGCAAGGCCGGGTGCAGTGGCTCAGGCCTGTAATTCTAGCACTGTAGGAGGCTGAGGTGGGTGGATTCCTTGAGCTCAGGAGTTCAAGATTAGCCTGAGCAAGTGAGTGAGACTCCCATCTCTTAAAATAAAATAATCAGGCATTGTGGTGAGTGCCTGTAGTCCCAGCTACCAGGGAGACTGAAGCAAAAGGATTGCTTGAGCCCAAGAATTTGAGGTTGCTGTGAGCTATGACACCAAGGCATTCTACAGGTGATAAGATGAGACTCTGTCTCAAAAAAAAAAAAAATACTTAAATAAAAGATTCTCAAAGCAGTGGTTTTATACGTGGAAATTAAATGGCCACAGGCATAAAAGTAGAAAGTTATCAGCCAGTTCACATATTTTTCCATTACTTATTGTTTCTTTAGGAATAAGGGATTCCCCATCAAGCACCCCTACAGAATTCTGCAAGAATGGTGGGACCTGGAATAATGGCAGATGTATTTGTACTGAACAGTGGAGAGGACTGAGATGTACGATTGGTAAGTTACTAAGATGTGAAGTCTAGATGACTCTCCTGTTAATAAGAATAGCAGCAAAGTAGGGCGGTGCCTGTGGCTGAAGGAGTAGGGTGCCAGCCCCATATATACCGGAGGTGGAGGGTTCAAACCCAGCCCAGGCCAAAAACTGCAAAAAAAAGAAGAATAGCAGCAAAACTTCTAGCAGCTTCAGTTAATGATTACAGAAATAGTAGGCTTATTAATGATGGCTTTAAGATCTGTCTATCTATCTGTTTTTCTATTGAAAAAACTGAGTTTTCTTCTGGGCTATTTACCCTTTATATTCATGATTCTTTGTCTGTGTTCTGACTCTCAAGTGTCTCTGCAAATTCACATTGTATTTCCTTCTGGTTGCCATGTCTAATCCAAGGTAATTGCTTCAGGTTTTTCCAGCTGGTGATATGCCATATTACCCTATTTCAAATATCACCATTCTAACATATTTAAATACTCTGAAGTTAAGATGCATCTTCCTATCCAAGTAATATACTTATATTAAGTTTTTGTCTTTTCCTTGAAGAACTGTTATTACTCATTCAAAATCAATCAGTAATGTCTCAGAATCAAAGTTCAAGGGCATTTGCTGATCTGAGGTGTGCTTCCCAACACTCTGCATACTTCATACCACCTGCTTAGGACCCAGAGCCCCAAAGCCCACTCCTGTCATTTCCTGTACTAACAGCCAGTGTTTTCCACCCCCTGCCCCCATGACTTTGGCCTTTTTACTTTGACTCACATTCTCATGATGCCACTGTAGGCTTATGTTTTTAATTCTCAAGATTCCAACTAGTCTGATACACCCTCCTTGCTGATGTGTTAGTGCTCATGTTCCACCTCTATCCAGGTACATATTCTGCACATTGTTATTTGAACCTGTTGTCTAACATACTAGTTATTCTAATGGCAGTAACATAGCCAGATAGGGAAGTACTAAAGTTCCTCCCAGGCCAGTGGATTCTATTAGCCTTCTATTACCCTTGAAATTATACTGCAGAC
>NW_003852791.1:157197-158924 GCF_000181295.1 Otolemur garnettii
TGTTTTATTTTTCCAGTTACTCTGTCTGCTAGCATTGGATCAGGTTAACATTTACTCTTTGAATTACATAATTTGTCTCAGCTTTTATAATTAGCTTACATTCTAGCTTATACCATAACCACATTCAGACTTCATCTTTCCAGTTAAGCCTGTAGTCGGTAGACCTTCATCTTCTTTGTGGTCATTGTAGTTATCCGTTTTGGAACATTTTCTAGCTTCATTCCATTCAACCTTTCTTGAACATAACTACCTTAATTGCATAAAGCCATTCCAAGAGTAGAGGAACAAATAATATTTTCTATTTCTAGTATGTTCCCTGATAATATCTAGGATATTGATGACTTATTTCAGTGGCACATTGGGTAATGTCTTCAAAGAATAGCCTTTACAAATTCAAGGATTGCTTTCCTGGTAGCTAGAGCATCTAATGCCATATAATTTTCCCAAAACAGTTTGAACTATCCCTTGTTTGCTTTGACTTTTATCTGATCAGTTCTCCTACCCCTCACATCTTCCTGCGGGTCATTACCCATTTCTAACAGAACTGGATAATACTTTAAGAATACCTCCAAATCTAGATTATTTATAAAAACGTTTGATAGAACTGATGCCAGTAAGTTCTGGGAGAATGTCACATTTTATTTAGATATTTCTGTGTATGTCAAGGGCTCTTTGAAACACTAAATAAATTACATGAATTGGTCTTTCTTATATGCTTCTTTATTTATTCCAAGAGATTATACAGACCTGCATTCTGTGTGCAGAATCCAAATTGCTTCCACCCACATCTGTCATGCTTACTCAAGTACTCATGATATTATTCCTCTTTCTTTTTTCTTTTTTTTTTTTGTTTTGAGACAGAGTCTCACTATGTCCCCTCAGTAGAGTGCAGTGCTGTCACAGCTCACAGCAACCCAAACTCCTGGGTTTAAGTGATTCTCTTGCCTCAGTCTTCCAAGTAGCTGGGACTATAGGCACCTGCCACAATGCCCAGCTATTTTTTGTTGCAGTTGTCATTGTTGCTTAGTGGGCCCAGGCTGGGATTGAACCCACTGGACTCAGTGTATGTGGCTGGCACGGTAACCACTATGCTACAGGCGTCAATCCCTCATGAAACTATTCTTTACATAAAGTCTTCCATCCTCTTGATTAAGAGGTTACAGGGTAAAAGATAAGCTTCAATCATACTGGTACTTAGTATACATACTATATATACTGTGCTATACTATATGGTATGCTATGGGTACCTACTGTCTTAATTTTATATGTCTTATATATTTCATAATGATTTGTAAAAGATATAACTTATAGAACATAACTGTGTGTTACTGAATTGGGAAGAGTAAAAGTGAAAGCAATATACTCATGAAGGTTCATCACACTTGTTTGATATACATTACTTTTTTGAGATGAGAGAATCACCATTTTTCATTTGGTTACTCTACTTTTCTGAGAACCTATAATTAAAACAAGTTTATATATTAATATTTACCTTTGAATTTCAGATTGAGCCCATAATGCATGGTATAGTTTTACTTATCTGTTGTCAAGTTAACATTCAGTTTTATATTAAAAATTTCTTCTAATTACACAATTTTGTATAGCAAATAATCAGTACTTTTCAATGATTTTTGAGTAGGGCTATTTATACTTGTAAGTAACATTGAAGAAAAGATGAAATTGACATATGGTGACTTCAAAGTTATTTATATCCTATATATCTGTTA
>NW_003852791.1:159924-161270 GCF_000181295.1 Otolemur garnettii
GTCAGGATGGCACTCCAAGAGGGTGAAGGCTGAAACTTCAAGGCCCAGCACAAATTCAGGGAGTAGAGGAATAGACTTTACCTCTTGATGGAAGGAGCAGCAGTCACGTTGTAAAGGGACAGTACAGGTGCAGGTGGTTGCTGTGGTCATCTTTGCAAACACTATCTTTTTACTTTTCTTTTTATTAAAGCGGGCAGTCCAATGGCAATCCGGCTGTGCAGTGTCTCTGAATATGGAGAGATACAATTACAAAACGTGACGTATGGGAACTGCAATAAGAATCTGCAGACCCTGGAAAAGCAGGTATGCCATATGATCCATCTGATGGGCCACTGAGAGAAGTTCTGTCTCTGTTCTTCAGATACCCAATGGTCAGATTTATGTTTTTAAAACTCTCAAATTAGAAATAGTAGCTAAAACTATTATTATTTAAGTTAATATCTGTTTATAAAAAAGACATTTGGATATGTTGGTTAAGCCAATTCCAGCAGGTAATAATCTACAGTAAATTTTAAATGGCCTCATCTTTGTAGACCAGTTCAGTTTTATAAAAATAGATCCCTGAATCTGAGCCCAAAGGAAGGTCTTCTGATGGTTTCCCAGATCAGAATGAGGAGGAAAAAACTATAACCAAAGACCCTTGAGACAGGAAATTCCAAACATGATTCTGGTCTCAGGGATGTATTCATGAGCAGGTGAGATGGAAAGTACATCTCATTAGATATTTTTTCATGCAGATCAAATTATTTTGACTAAGGATGTATCCAAATGTCTATGCATGGAAGAACTAACACCATAGGCCAAGCCAGGGAAGGAAGAGGGCATATATCTTTATGTAGGTTCTTTACTGTGCCAGGCATGATATATATGTTTATCTCATTTAATCCTTATAAAGGCTCTGTGAATTGGATTTTATTACCATATATAATTATGGCTAAAAACACTTACTAATTTTTAAGCACTTACATACCAACTGCTGTGCTGAACATTTTACTTATGTTATTGGTTTATCACATTTAATTTTTATAATACCATAGATAAGTATTCATACACCCATTTTACAGATGAGGAAAATGTGGCTGTGAGAGGTGAAATGTTTTGCCCAGTGACCACAGCCAAAAAGTGATGGAGCTGATCTTGATTACACACTGTATACACTTGCTCCCTAGTCATGGATGGCCAGTGTGGGGGTAAGGGGAGGGTAGGAGCTGGGTTTGGAGGTGGCTGTCAAACACACAGCTTGTGACACCCACACAGACTGGAGGAAAGATCGTAGATTCTGGAATCTGACCAACTGATGTTTGACTCTTAGCTTTGCCACTTTCAATCTGTGAAATTTCACCCCT
>NW_003852791.1:161461-163164 GCF_000181295.1 Otolemur garnettii
AGTCTCCTGAGTAGCTGGGACTACAGGCACAGAACACCCTGCCAGGCTGATTTTTTATATTTTTTGTAGAGGCAAGGTCTTGCTATATTGCCCAGGCTGGTCTTGAACTCTCAGCATTAAGTGATCCTCCCACCTCAGCCTCCTAAAGTGCTGGGATTATAGGTGCGAACCATCATGCCTACCCTATAATGTTTTTTTAGCTATTCAATGGGGTAACATCTGTAAACATCTAGCAAAGTGCCTATCACATAGCAAGGACTTGGCTATTGAACAATCATACATCAATCATATCCAGTTAGTTTCTGTCTAATAATCGGATATGATTTCTGACTCTTCCCCAAGTGTGAATAGCTTGTGACATTGGTTTGATTTTTGAAATGATGCTGCCATCTAGTGAAAACTCACTGTCCTTCCTCTCCACACACAAGTTGCCACCCAGCTTTACTGCTGACAATATGGATTAGCATCACCACATAGAGCCCTGGGACCACTTGGTACCTGGAAAAGTTGTTCTGACCAATGATTCCCAAAGTATGTGTGCTGAAAAAAATGTACATGTCTTAATAGAGTATTCATGAAAATACTCAACTATCCCTTTAAAAATAATCCCTTAGACTGCCTGATGGTTAAAATATGATTCATCATATCCAAGTCTACTTTTGAAGATTCCTCTGCCAAAAATAGCAGCTCACTTACCTAGGGCTGAGAGCTGCATAGATCCAGTAATGTAAATAACGCCCAAATTATGAGCCTATGGCCCTGCCCAGCACTTGGTATCTAACTCACCTCTTTTACCTAAAGTTCTAAACTTTGTTAAGTACTCAGGACAAGGCAAAGCTTTTCTTCTTTATTAAAGCTTCAGCATGCCTCCTTCATCTGAACCATTTACTTTCTTTTCATGATAAGTTGTATCTTACCCTGAAAACTATGCTATCTAACATTATCATTCACACTGAGACTTTTTCATAACTCACATTTATCCTTTTAGTTTTATGAAGTCATCTTGACCAATGTTACAGCAATTTCGGTCAGCTGATTGTGGTAAACAATGTTTAATATGAAGAGAAATTAAAACTTTCTTCATTGTCACAAATATAAAAAATTCACAACCCATTGGACACCAATAATTTTGTGAAATATAATAAAAACAAATTAGTAGGAAATTGAAATAAAAAGTAGTATACAATGCAAACCAAATTTTTAAAAGTATGAAATTCAGCAGCATAAAACTGTTATGTAAATTTCTGACCACTCACTCTGGGTTTTAGCACTTACCTCTCCATGGACTTTGTAGCAAACAGTTGCACTAACACAGGTCCGTGGATACACTTTGAGTAGCTGGGATCTAGCTGGGGCAGCCCATCATAGCTTATCAATCCTGGCAAGCAATAAAGGCTGGGAAAGCCCCTGGCCTGCATATAATTTGTCCTGTAGGTGAGAAAAGAAGTAAATATGAAAAAGTGGGGCGATGTGACTTTTGAGACATTGAGACGTATCTAAATTCCAGCATATTCACCTGCAGTTGCTTGTGAAGTGTTTAAACACACACCTAGTGGTTTATAAAAATTTTTAAACAGGTGGAGAATGACACAACATTGAATGTTACTATTGCTACTGAAGCCCAGATTCTAACATCTAACAGCAAAGACTTAACTGCCGAGGACATCACTTCTGCTACTAGAGTGGTTGGACAAATCTTCAAC
>NW_003852792.1:0-8147 GCF_000181295.1 Otolemur garnettii
GTAGCTGTCTCTCTCCCTGAACTGACGTTTATGTTGAAAGCTAGCTCTAGTTGGCTCTCATCCGCTATTCCTCCAAATTCTTATTGAATGTGAAATTTTTAGTTAGGGAATATAGCCAACCCGGAGATTTAGCAAAGTACAAAGTACATTGAAACAAGGCATACAAATAAACAGACTAAAATGCTTCCAGACATACAAGCACTCCAATGCCCAGACACTCAGCCACATGTAAACAAACAGACAAAGAAGTAAACAGAGCAACAGACAAACCAGTCAACTAACAGATCGAAAATGAAAGAAGGGAGAGAGAAAAAGAAAAAAAAATAGTAATAATAAAGGATAACCACAGAAATGTTGGTCGTAAAATGATAGAGCAAACAAATAGGAAAGCAAACAATCCAAGAAGAGAAAGTATCAATATATATATATTATAAAAAGTAAAAAATTAACAATTAAAAAAAAAGAAAAAAAAAGGAGGGCACCACTCGGAAAATTACCTTTTTTTTTTTTTTTGAGTATATACAAACAAGTCTCTTTTTCAATGCGGTGGAGTTCCAGTTTAAAATATATATATAATTGTGCTGCAGTATATTTTCTAGACAACAGGTGGCGCTGTGAGTGGTCTCTACGCTAATACCAAAAATGAGGGAAAAGAGAAAGAAAGAAAAAAAAATATGGAGAATCTTTGCTGGCAGGATGCTAGATTCTTCATACAACTGTTCCCGAAGAGTGTTGGGCGTCTTGGATTAACTTCAGATGCCGGATGGCTCCCTGCAGATCATATTGAGCTCTCTGCGCTTTGGGGGGAGGTGTTATGGAGACACCATTTTGGAGGTTTTACAGTACATCTGGTTCCTGGCTGGCAGCCCACTTCTATCTGTCCTCCAAACTTGGGACACAAGTTCGCACTTCGCCAGACTTTCACTCAACTCCTAATTTCCCCTGGAACAGAAAACCATTGTGGTCTGAGGGAAAAAAGCTGGGGCCGCCCCTTTTGCGCTCCATGTTCAGTTTAGTTCCAGAGTGGGAGGGGCTACTGCCACAACCGCCACTGCCTTTGCCACCGCCCATCCCCGTGGGACGTTCAAAAGATTTTTCAGTGTTTGTAGGAAGGGAACTGATTCCCTGAACTCAACTCTTGGTTTCCCCTCAAACAAATTTGTGTGGTTGAGGTAAAAGAGCTAGAGTGCTCCTTTTGCCCTTGGAATTTAGTTTGTTTCTGATGGGGGAGGGGTCATAACTGCTGCCACTGGAGCAGAACATTCAAAAGACTCTTCAGTGTTTGCAAGACGGGAACCGATTCACCCTGCCGGTCACCGCGTCAGTGTAGCTCTAGACAGACTTCCAAAATTATGGGATGGATCAGTTTCCAAGCAGAGTCCCTTCCCCTTGAGTTTCTGTCCGAATGCCTGGATCCCTAACAGCCCAAACTGGGTCCAAATGTCTCCCATTTCTGGCCACCATATTCCGCCCGGGAATGCACGCCTCACCACACTCTCCGTGAGACATGCAAATTCCCTGCGAATTGGGCACAGGAGCCTTTCTTGGGGGAGAGATTGGTTTCTGTCTCTCAGAAAGGAAGCCCTGCAACCTAAGCCGTGGACCTGGCACTGCAGGTGGCTGATGGTGCCATTTTAGCTGCTGCCCTGAGTTTTTTCTGGCTGACACCGTAGTTCTGGGCTACACTTCCAATCCAGCAATTCAGCTCTTTGCTGCTCACCCTGCGCTGCTTATCCGCGCAAGAACTCCACGCAGAAGAGATCCAACAAGCCCACTCTCACCTGAAACCACCAGGAGAGTTGACTCAGGGATGCATCTCCTCCGCCATCTTGCTCTGCCTCCTTCTTCTTAATTTCTAATGTTTTTGAAATTGTGTTTTTTATTTCTTTTTAAGCAAGGGGAAGTGGAATTTAATTGACGAATCAGTTAATATAGTGGACAGAGGAGAGCCTTTGTTAACCAAAGTGGTTTTTAAGGATTACCATTTACATTTGTAACTATGTAATTGGGGCAAGTTTATGTAATCTTTCTGAGCTTTGAATATGTCATTTGTCAAATGGGGATATCTTCTTGAAAGGTTACTATGTGGTTTAAATAGAATTAATTTTAGAAGTCACTTTGCACATTTTTTGGGCACCAATCTCACAGTTGATACTCAATAAATTATAGCTATTTAAAAAATTTAAGAACATTGAGAATTCTGGTAACAAGAGGACTGCTAGTTCTGTAGAAGGGTGGGAGCCTAACTCCTGCCTGAGCCTTGCTCCAATTTTGAAACTACCTTCTTTCACAAGATAAAAGAAAGTTTATTTTTTCCTTTGGGTGAAGCCAGTTAGCAAACAGAGATGGGCTCAGGTCTCCCTCTAACTACCACACTTAAAACTCCTCCCAGTGGTTGGAGGCAAGATGGCAGACTGCAGCCAGCTTCCCACAGAGGCTCCTGTCCAGAAGGAGACTTAAAGAACAGAAGTTTAACAAGTAAGCCAATGGTTTGGAGCTGAGCCAAGAGAGAAGGTCGAAGAATGCACATCAACCTTGCTGAGGCAAGCTGCAATCCCCCAAATACAATTGAAAAGTACAAAATCCACCACCAAGAAAATGGGAGTCCCCTCCCCCATGAGAAAGTCTTGCAGGTTACTCCATACAAACAAGTGAGCAGAGTTCAAACGTCCTCCCACTTTTTCTCATGGGAGAGACTCTCTAAAAACTGGACCTCCTACCCCTACTAGGGTGCCACAGCACTCTCCTGCCAGGCATAAAACTGTAAAATTGTATAGAATTGTATATATTCTCTATCAGCAACTCTGAATTCGCAGGACTCCCCTCCACTCTCACCCTGAGGTCTGGAGGTTTGTCACATGGAGTCCAGATTCTTGGGCATTTTCTTGAGAGGAGTGGAGGGGGAAAGGGCTGGTACTGGTCTGTGCTGATTTTGTGGCATGAGTGTGAAGAGAGAATGGTCAGCTGAGAGGGAAGAAAACAGGAGCTGCGGTATCCTGAGTTGCAGAGTGGCAGCCACAGCAGTGGGAATTATAAGGCTCACAGGCTCGGCGCCTGTGGCTCAAGTGGCTAAGGCTCCAGCCACATACACCTAAGGTGGTGGGTTTGAATCCAGCCTGGACCCACCAAACAACAATGATGGCTGCAACCAAAAAATAGCCTGGCGTTGTGGCGGGCGCCTGTGGTCCCAGCTACTTGAGAGGTGGAAGCAGGAGACTCGCTTGAGCCCAGGAGTTGGAGGTTGCTGTGAGCTGTGATGCCAGAGCACTCTACCCAGGGGGATAGCTTGAGGCTCTGTCTCAAAAAAAAAAAAATAAGGCTCACACTCCTGAGGCCATTCCAGATAGACATGCCCTGTCTCTCTGGGTAACCAGAGGAAGCTTGGCATTTTCTCCAGTGGCAGCCACTGGCGGAGCAGATTTGGGAAGTAAAGAGAAGCCCTGAGGGCAAGACCAATCTGGGCAGAGTGTGGGGACAAGAATACTCGAAGCTCACAGACTTCCAGGGATGGGTTGAACTAGAGGACTGCTTAACTGAGCCTAATAGCACCCAGCCCTCAAGGGATTATAGCTGAGACAAAGGCAGTGGGCAGGCAGAGGCTGGAATTGACACCTGAGTGTAAACTAATTGTTTGCTGCCCAGGGCTGAGTTGTGATTTCTATCAGCTCAAACAGTATCTGATCTTCAGAGGAATTTAGCCAGGACAGAAACAAATTCTGTGAAGTTGCTCTGTCCTGTTTTGCCAGCAACATCAATCAGGCACGGGGCTGGAACTGAGTGAACTGCCCCAGCCTACATTAAGCATCCAAGATTGTGAGGCCTCAACTCCCACTGTCGGACTCAGATCTCCTGGTAACTCAGGCAGTTGTAAACCCTGGGAGCATTTGCTCACTGGAGGGATCTGGGTCACAGCCCTGTGAAATTATTAGTAACTAGGTGCAAGATGGGGAAGGAGGCATCAACCTTCCCAGACTAATTCATTTGCTGGGTGGGTCTGTCTGCCCTCATAGAACACTGGAGTGAGTCCTATTTGAGCTACCACCAGACCCCTTCTATCTAGTTGCTGGAGACTTTTTGAACTCTCCCGACTGAGACTGGTGCTGACTGGAATAACTGATTTTGACCTCTGGAACTGGGCCAATCACCCAAGGACTATCTAAAGTGGCACCCTGGGTGTATGGTTGAGGGAAGGTTTGATTTTCTTTGCCCAGTGGTTATTTGTGGGGGGCAGGGTGACTCAATTGCTGATATTTCTCCACAGCTGGGACTTCAACCAAGAATAACTTATTCACTAGGGTAGGACAGAGACCAGCTGAAAATAAGACAGACCCACTTAGCCCCACCACACCAAGCAGGTCCCCAGTATCTCAGGCTGTAGCACTGTATGGGTCCAGGGCAAAGATCAAGGGGAAAAGCCAAATGGGGTAAAATAAACATGGGGTGGAATCAGCAGAAAAACTCCAGTAATACGAATAACCAGAATAGATCAACTCCTTCAACAAAAAAATGTAGCAGATGCAACTGAAGATCCCATTCATAAACAGTTGGCTGAGATGTCACAAATCGAGTTCAGAATTTGGATTGAACATAGGATTAATAGAATAGAGGTAAAGTTAGAATTAGAAATTCAAGGAGCATTCCAAAAGTTCACTCAAGAATTCAATGAATTTGGCTAGGCCCCTGTGGCTCAAGTGGCTAAGGTGCCAGCCACATACACCCAAGGCGGTGGGTTCAAATCTAGCCTGGGCTGCCAAACAACAATGATGGCTGCAACCAAAAAATAGCCAGGCTTTGTGGTGGTCACCTGTGGTTCCAGCAACTTGGGAGGTAGAGGAAAGAGACTCTCTTGAGCCCAGGAGTTGGATGTTGCTGTGAGCTGTGATGCCACAGCACTCTACCCAGGGGGACAGCTTGAGGCTCTGTCTTAAAAAAAAAAAAATGAAAATAATTCAATGATTTCAAAGACAAAACCACCAAAGATTTTGAAACATTGAGGCAAGAGAGAGCAGTCCTCAAAGATCTGAAAAATATGGTAGAATCCCTTGGTAACAGAATGCAGAAGGCAGAAGGCAGAAGAAAGGATATCAGACATTGAAGACAAAGCTTTTGAACATGCCCAAGTGTCCAAAGAGGAACAGAAATCAAAAGCAAAAACAGATCATTCTCTCAGAGAGCTCTGGGATAATTCAAAGAAAACTAATATTTACCTTATATGAATCCCTGAAGGCAACAAAGTTGCTTCACAAAACACAGAGGCTCTTCTTCAGGAAATTATGAAAGAAAACGTTCCAGATATGCCAAGAGATACTGAAATTCAGATAGTAGACAGTTTCAGAACCCCAGCACAACTCAACCAGAACAAGACATACCCCAGACACATCATAATTAACTTCACTAAAGTTAATATGAAAGAGAAGATTCTGAAAGCAGCTAACGGTAAGAAAACCATAACCTACAAGAAGAATATTAGAATGATTGCAGATCTCTCTGCTAAAACCTTTCAGGCTAGAAGAGGGTGGTCATTAACTTTTAATCTCCTAAAACAAAATAACTTTCAACCCAGGATCCTGTATCCAGCTAAACTGAGTTTCATTGGTGATGGAGAAATTAAATACTTGAATGGCATTCACATGTTGAAGAAATTTGCCATAACTAAACCAGCTCTCCAGGATATTCTGAGACCTATCCTCCATAATGACCAGTGCAATCCTCGACCATAAAAGTAAAGTCACTCAGAAACTTCTGATCAAATTCCAACCTCCACAGTGGTAAAAGGATTAAAAATGTCCACTGGACTTTCGAACAACTCAATACCCAAAATTCTACCAGGCTTATCAATAATTTCAATCAATGTGAATGCCTTAAATTGTCTTCTAAAGAGGCACAGATTGGCTGATTGGATCCAGAAACTCAGACCAGACATCTGTTGTATACAAGAATGTCATCTTACCTTAAAAGATAAATATAGACTCAGGGTGAAGGTATGGTCATCTATATTCCAGGCAAATGGAAAGCAGAAAAAAGCAGGTGTTGCAATTATATTCACAGATACAATAGTTTTTAAACCAACAAAATTAAGCAAGGATAAGGATAACGACTTTATATTTGTTAAGGGTAATACTCAATATGTTGAGATCTCAATTATCCTTATCTATGGACCCAACCAGAATGAACCTTAATTATAAGAGATATGCTAACAGGCATGAGCAACATGATCTCTCCCAGCTCCATCATAGTTGGAGATTTTTTTTATAGCAAAAAAAGTCTTTACAAGATAACTTTTTTTTGGGGGGGGTGGAGACAGAGTCTGAATATGTTGCCCTCAGTAGAGTGATGTGGCATCACAGCTGACACCAACCTCCAACTCTTGGGCTTATGAGATTCTCTTGCCTTAGACTCCCAAATAGCTTGGGAGTACAGGTACCCACCACAACACAGGGCTATTTTTTAGTTGTAGTTGTCATTGTTATTTAGCAGGCCCAGGCTGGGCTGGATAGTTGGAGATTTTAACACTCCTTTAGCAGTGTTGGATAGATCCTCCAATAAGAAGCTTAGCCAAGAAATTTTAGATTTAAATTTAACTGTTCAACTTTGGATTTAACAGACATCTACAGAACATTTCATCCTAAGAAAACTGAATACACATTTTACTCATCAGTCCATGGAACATACTTCAAAATCAATCACATCTTAGGTTATAAGTCTAACCTCAGAAAATTAAAATGATGGAAATTATTCCATGCATCTTCTTGGACCATCAAGGAGTAAAAGTTGAACTCAGTAGGAACAAGAATCTGCAGACTCATACAAAAATTTGGAAGCTAAATAATCTTATGCTAAATGACAGATGGATCAGAGATGAGATCAAGAAGGAAATTACCAATTTTTTAGAACAAAATGACAATGAAGACATGAGTTACCAGAACCTCTGGGATACCACAAAGGGCAGTCCGAAGAGGGAAACTTATAGCATTGCAAGCCTTCCTCAAGAGAAAGGAAAGACAGGAAGTTAACAAGTTAATGGGATATCTCAAGCAACTAGAAAAGGAAGAAAATTCCAATCCCAAATCCGGAAGAAGAAAAGAAATAACCCAAATTAGAGCAGAATTAAATGAAATTGAAAACAAAAGGATTATACAACAGATCAATAAATCAAAAAGTTGTTTTTTTGAAAAGGTCAATAAAATAGATAAACCTTTGGCAAACCTAATTAAAAAAAAAGAGCAAAATCGCTAATCTCATCAATCAGAAACGGTAAAGATGAAATACCAGACCTCTTAGAAATTCAAAAAATCCTTAATGAATATTACAACAAACTTTATTCCCAGAAACATGACAATCTGAAGGAAATCAACCAATACTTGGAATCACGCCACCTCCCAAGACTTAGCCAGAATAAAGTGGAAATTTTGAACAGGCCTATATCAAGTTCTGAAATAGCATCACCTATACAAAATCTCCCTAAAAAGAAAAGCCCGGGACCAGATGGCTTCACGTCAGAATTCTACCAAACCTTTAAAGAGGAACTAGGATGTATATTACTCAACCTTTTACATAATATAGAAAAAGATGGAATACTATGCAACACATTCTATGAAGCAAACATCACCTTCATACTCAAACAAGGAAAAGACCCAAACAAGAAAAGAAAATTATAGACCAATATCACTAATGAATATTGATGCGAAAATATTCAACAAGATCCTAACAAACAGAAGCCAGCAACACATCCAACAAATTGTTCACCATGACCAAGTGGGTTTTATCCCAGGATGTCAAGGCTGGTTCAACATACGTAAATCCATAAATATAATTCATTACATAAATAAATTAAAAAACAAAGAACATATGATTCTCTCAATTGATGCAGAAAACGCTTTTGATAATATCCGGCATCCCTTCATGATCAGAACACTTAAGAAAATTGGAATAGAAGGGACATTCCTTAGACATTCCATCTACAGCAAACCCAAAGCGAATATCATATTGAATGGAGTTAAATTGAAATCATTTCCACTCAGATCAGGAACCAGGCAAGGTTGCCCATTGTCTCCATTGCTCTTTAACATTGTAATGGAAGTTTTAGCCATCACAATTAGGGAGGAAAAGGCAATCAAGGGTATCCATATAGGGTCAGAAGAGATTAA
>NW_003852792.1:9055-13912 GCF_000181295.1 Otolemur garnettii
CAGTAAGCAATGCAAGCAGACAGCCCTCAGAATGGGAGAAGATATTTGCAGGTTATGTCCTGACAGGGGTTTGATAACCAGAATCCATAGAGAACTCAAACATATTAGCAAGAAAAGAACAAGTGATCCCATCTCAGGTTGGGCAAGGGACTTGAAAAGAAATTTCTCTGGAGAGGATAGGCACATGGCCTACAGATATATGAAAAAATGCTCATCATCCTTTATCATCAGAGAAATGCAAATCAAAACTACTTAGAGATATCACCTAACTTTAGCGAGATTACCCCATATCACAATATCCCGAAACCAGATATGTTGGCGTGAATGTGGAGAAAAGGGAATACTTCTACACTGCTGGTGGGAACAGAAACTAATCCCAAGTGCCCATCGATCCACAAATGGATTAGTAAACTTTGGTATATGTACACCATGGAATAGTATGCAGCCCTAAAGAAAGATGGAGACTTTACCTCCTTCATGTTTACATGTATGGAGGTGGAAGATGTTCTTCTTAGAAAAGTATCTCAAGAATGGAAGGAAAAGTATCCAATGTACTCAGCCCTATTATGAAACTAATTTATAGCTTAATTATAGCCTAAGAATATGTGGATGGGGGAGGGGGAGGGGAAGTGATGGGTGGATGGGTGGAGGGAGGATGATTCGTGGGATCACCTCTATGGTTTATCTTACAAGGGTAGAAGTGAATCTTTCTAAAAGTAGAATATAAATGTCTTAACACAATAACTAAGAAAATGACATGGAGACTATGTTAACCAGGTTGATGAAAATATTTCAAATTGTATATGAAAACACGACACTGTACCCCATGATTTCATTAATGTTTACAGCTATGATTTAATAAAAAAAAAAAAGAGAAACTCCTCCCAGCCTTTGTTTCAGCAGAGTTGAGTTCAATCTGCATTCTGATTTCTATCTCCTATTGTGATAGCCTTAAATAAAATTTCTGTGCCTTAAGAAAACGAACATTGAGAAATATACAATAATTACTTCAATAGGCAAGATTATCCTTCTAGATATCAAATATTCACATTGCTTCGAACCTCCCTTCCCACCATATTAACATTACCTGCAGAAGGCTTGTGACCAAATATGCCATTGAAGAAAAAGGGCATCTGAATATTGCCCTATCAATGAGCATGCAGCTGCCAGTGTGCAGCCCTAACCACCTATAGGAAACACAAAATACTCTTTTCAGATAAATATATTAGCTAGATTACTATTTGCATGGATCCAATGTGTCTTACCTGAGTCTCTGTATGTATGCTTTTTCTCTCCTTTTCTCAGTCTTTCTGTGTCTTTACATCTAAGATAAGTCTCTTGTAGGCTGTATTTGTTTGTATCATGATTTAAAGTATTTTGGGGAATATTAATCCATTTATATTAAAGTAATTAACCACCAGGTCTTTTTCTGACAATGGGTCTTGCCTGAGTCTCTGTATGTATGCTTTTAATTTTTAATTCCCCCTCATAAAAGAGTGTTTTTAAATGTCTTAACATCCCAAGCAGTCTCATCCTAGCTTTCTCTTCAGGTCCTTATGTATTCTGTTGCATTTCCTTCAAGTGTTTGCAGTTCTAGACTACCCATGTAACTTTAATAAGCAGTGCCTACTATTTCCTGTAACTTTTTCCAGCATGAGATTCAAGCTATATTGACTTTATCCATCTGAGCTCTGAGTTAGGCAAAACAAAGACCAGTCCTTCAGGCATCCCCCAAACAGGTTACAACATTGCACGTAAGTTCTCCGCTCCCTCTGTTGGAACCAATAATTGAGCAGTTGCTTCCTTCCAACTGCACTGGGACAGCCAGGGAAGAGTGTGAGTGATCAAAATTTTATGATATTAGCTACTATTTTGAATGTGTTTTCACTGTGTGTTCACTTAATGGCCATAAACCAGAACTTGTATAAAGTTAATTTAGTCAGATTCCAGTTATTTTCTATAGGGGGAATGAAGGCCCAGAGCCTCTTAGTCTGTAATTTTGCTAAAGACACTCCTCCACAAATTTGATATGTTATGTTTGATTTCTATTTATATTTTAAAATCCATTGAGAATCTTTCTTTTATCCATTTGTTATTTAGAAGTATGCTGTTCAATTTCCAAATATTTTGAGTATTTTCATTTGTCTTTTTTTTATTCAGTCATTTGTACATAGATCATAAATACATTTATGTCATTATGGGATTCAATGGATTGATTATTTGGACAAATTAGAGTCCCTACATCCTATTAAACAATATAGCCTTTACCACTTTTACCCAATGACAGGGTTAAGACATTCGTGTTCTACACCTTATTTCTAGGATCTGATCAAATTAAAAAGCTTCTGCACTGCCAAGAACACACAAAGTAAAGCAAATAGACAGCCCTCAGAATGGGAGAGGATTTTTGCAAGTTATATTTCCAATAAAGGTCTAATAACCAGAATCCACAGAGAACTCAAACTAATTACTGAAAAAAACAACAAAACAAATGATCCCATTTCATTGTGGCAAGAGACATGAACAGAAGCTTCTCTGAAGAAGATAGGTGCATGGTCTACAGACATATGAAAAAATGCTCATCATCATTAAGCATCAGAGAAATGCAAACCAAAACTGTTCTGCGATACCATCTAACTCCAGTAAGAGTAGCCCACATCACAAAATCCCAAAGCTAAAGATGTTGGTGTGGATGTGGAGAAAAGGGAACACTTCTACACTGCTGGTGGGAAAGGAAGCTAGTACGTCCCTTTTGGAAGGAAGTTTGGAGAACACTCAGGGATCTGAATATAGATCTGCCATTTGATCCTGCAATTCCTCTTCTACGTGTGTATCCAAAGGACCAAAAATCATTATGCAATAAAAAATATTTGCACCAGATTGTTCATTTCAGCCCAATTCATAATTGCCACGTCATAGAATAAGCCCAAGTGCCCATCCATCCATGGATAGATTAATAAATTGTGGTATATGTATAACATGGAATACTATGAAGCATTAAAAAATGAAGACTTTACCTCTTTTGTGTTTACATAGATGGAGCTGGAAAATATTATTCTTAGTAAAGTATCTCAGGAATGGAAAAAAAATATCCAGTGTACTCAGTACTACTGTGAAACCAATTTAAAATCACTCACACATGCATGTGAAAAATGAAACACAACTATAGCCTAGGATGAAGGATGGAAGAGGAGGGAGAGGGGAAAGGAGAGGGATGGGTCTATAAAGGGAGGGTTGGTAGGGGAATGACACCTATGGAGCATATTGCAAGTACAAGTTGGATTTTCATTTCATTTCATTTGTCTTGACACAGTTAATTGCTAGTTTAATTCCACTTGATTCTGAGAGCTCAGATTGTCTAACACCTGTCTCTTTAAATTATTTATTTATTTGTTTATTTGTTTTGATACAGAGCCTAAAGCTGCTGCCCTGGGTAGAGTGCTGTGGCATCACAGCTCACAGCAACCTTCAACTCTTGGGCTCAAGCAATTCTCCTGCCTCTACCTCCCAAGTAGCTGGGACTACAGGCGCCTGCCACAGTACCTGGCTATTTTTTGGTTGCAGCTATCATTGTTGTTTGGCGAGCCTGGCTTGGACTTGAACCCACCAGCTCAGGTGTATGTGGCTGGCGCCTTAGCTGCTTGAGCCACAGGTGCTGTGCGTCCTTTAAAATTTTTAAAGAGTGTTTTATAACTGAGAACATGATTTGTCTTGGGTTAGCTTGAGAAGAATGTGAACTGTACGGTTTTTAGATGAAGAGTTCTATAGACATCAATTAGATTCAGTGATTAAGAGTATCACTTACTTCAACTATGTCCTTACTCTAATATAATAACTTTCTGACTCTCTGATCTGCGAGTTACTTATGGGGCTATTGATACTTTAAGCTAAAATTGTGGATATATTATTTCTCCTTGAAATTCTACCACTGTTTGTCTCTTACATTTCTGTACTTTTGTTAGGCACATACACATCAAGGATTCTTATGTCTTCTTGAAGAATTTACCCTTTCATCATTATGTAATGCTTCTCTTAATCCCCAATTATTTTTTCCCTAAAACCTGCTTTGTCCGGAAATGATATAATTATCCCAGATTTCTTTTGATCAGTGTTGGCAAGGTTTATCTTTCTCTATCTCGTTACTTCTAATAGATACATGTCCTTGTGTTTGAGTTGAGTTTCTTGTAGACAGCATCTATCTTGGATCTTATTTATTTCACTCTGTTAGTCTCTGTGTTATAATTGGTGACTTTCAATAATTGATGTTTAAAGTGGTTGTTGATACTAAACATATTTGTTACTATTGTCTATTCACTGTCCTAGTTATTTTTTTATTTTTCTGTCTACTCTGGTTTTAATGAATCATACAGTCTATTTTTATTTTTTCTGCTCTGTTATCATATCAAGTATACTTTGTGGGTTGCTTTTTATTTTTTAGTGTTGTCACTTGAGTTTGCTATATACATTTACATCTAACAAAAGTCTTCCTTCAAATTGCATGATGCCACTTCCCATGTAATGTAATTACTTTATAAAAGAGCAGTGACAATTCCTCCATTCCTTCTCTTCTCACACTGTTGTTATTCACTTCACTTATCTATAAACTATAACCACTGAATATTATTTTGAATAAAGCTCTTATATGTTACTCAACAATGATAAAAATAATATATTTTAAGAAATGTACCATCTATGCCTATGTTCTTCAGAGTTTTAATTTTTAAAATATACTGAATTTTATCAAATGCTTCTTCTGCATCTATTGAGAAGATAATGTGGTCTTTGTTTTTGTTTCTGTTGATACAGTGAATTATGTTTATGGATTTGCATATGGTAAACCAGCCTTATATCCCTGGG
>NW_003852792.1:15106-29792 GCF_000181295.1 Otolemur garnettii
TCATTGTTGTTTGGCGGGTCCGGGCTGGGGATTCAAACCCGCCACCTTAGGTGTATGTGGCTGGCGCCTTAGCCGCTTGAGCCACAGGCGCCGAGCCTGAAGTTTTGATAGAATTCTGGTGTGAAGCTATCTGGACCAGGGCATTTTTTTAATTGGGAGATTTTTTTATTGTTTCTTTGATCTCAGTGCTTGAAATTGGTCTATTCAGGATATCTATTTGTTCTTGGTTAAGTCTAGGGAAAGGGTGAGATTCCGAATATGATCCATTTCCTTCACATTGTCAAATTTCTGGGCATAGAGTTTCTTGTAGTACTCAGAGATAATCTCTTGTATCTCTGTGGCATCTATTATTATTTCCCCTTTATCATTTCTGATTGAGATTACTAGCTATTTTTCTTTTCTGTGTCTAGTTGTTTTGGCCAAAGGTTTATCTATTTTATTTATTTTTCAAAACAACCAATGTTTTGTTTCATTACTTTTCTGAATAATTCCCTTGTTTTCCATTTCATTAATCTCTATTTAACTTTGTTTTTAAGATATTTTTTATTAGATCATAACTGTGTACACTACTGCATTTATGGGGGTACAATGTGTTGATTTTATATACAATTTGGAATGTTTACATCAAACTGGTCAACATAGCTTTCACCTCACTTATTTAATTGTTGTGCTGAAGTTGTCCCATGAAATCCCTTGTTTGGTGATGCAGAGGAAAGCACAGCTAGAAAAAATGATTGGATTGGATTGAAAAGGGGGGCTGAGGCTCTGTTGGGCACACAGCTGACACCCATGTTTATTGAGCTCCTTATAAACTTATCTAGTAAAGGTTAAAAATAGCAAAAAGAAGTGAAACAAGGTGAGATGTTAAAACTGCCATTAAAAACTCCAAATCAGCACAAAACTGCTGCTGAGCACAAGCACAGTTAAAAAGGCATTTTTACTTCAGACTTAACCACAAAAGCTCCAGGATGTCTGTTCCTGTTTGCCCGTTTCCTTTAAGCTAAAACTGACTACTGCTGTGTAAGTGCGGGAGAGGTACAGGATACAGCAGCCCACTGTCTCAGGAAGTGTTATATCCAGCTACAACCTGGCGAGACCCACCAGCTATCTTATCTGTAAACATATGACTGTCTGCTTTTAGGTAGATCTGCACATATTCCCAGAATAAGAAGCTTAGAGTACCCTCAGGGAACACTTGAGAATAAACTACCATGCTTAGGTATAGGGGGCTGTACCCCTTCATTTCCCCCTTTTCTATTTATTGGCCTCAATTATGGCCATAGCCAAGAAGACTGCAGCATATTGTTCACTGGTCTTTATTACCCCGAATAAATTTTTGATGATCAAATATAATGCAAATCCAATAAGGTAAAACAGAAACAGAGAACCAGTGACAGTGCTAAACAAAGTGTGAACCTTATCTATAGCATATAACTGAGCAATACCATCTGAAATACCTTTTAAAATTTTATCTCCATTAATCAGTTGTAATTTCGTTCAAATGTACTACACACTTGATGTTGTAATTTAATAACCTCAGAAGTTAAATTTTCATGATTCAATAAATGTTTTTTAACTTTACTCCAAGGAAACAAAGTTTCATTATAAAGTATAGGAGTTATAAAATAAGAAGAAACATTCCAATCACATTTTAATTTTCTCTGTTTTTCTAAACTATACAATCGATCACTTAATAATATAATTGTTTGTTCTAAATCAGCCAATTCATTATGTATTTTGCTGTCAATTTCTTTTTGAGACACCCACAATAACTCAGCATTTCTATGCCATTGAGTCACAAATTTTTCAGTCTTTTTTTTTGAGACAGAGCCTCAAGCTGTTCCCCTGGGTAGAATGCCATGGCATGACAGCTCACAGCAACCTCCAACTCCTGAGCTCAAGTGAGTCTCCTGCCTCAGCCTCCCAAGTAGCTGGGACCACAGGCGCCTGCCACAATGCCCAGCTATTTTTTGGTTGCAGTCATCATTGTTGTTTGGCGGGCCTGGGCTGGACTGAAACCTGCCACCTTGGGTGTACATGGCTGGCACCTTAGCCACTTGAGCCACAGGTGCTGAACCAAATTTTTCAGTCTTTTTTTTTAATATTTTAATTTAATTTATTAATTAATTTATTTTTATTATTATTTTTTTTTTGGCAGTTTTTGGCCGGGGCCAGGTTTGAACCCAACACCTCCGGTATATGGGGCTGGCACCCTACTCCTTTGAACCACAGGCACCACCCCAATTTTTCAGTCTTAACAGATCCAGTGAGGGCTATTCCAGCAGTGGCTGCAGAAGCAGTAATGGCTATGATCCCAAGAATTGCTGTTATCAGGAAACTAATAAATCTCTTCATCCTCTTTGTCAACTTCTGGGCAAGGTTCGGTAGGATGGAAATGGCAGGAAACTCCTCCCATGGCCTCATCATTGTCACAGGTAGCCAAACGCCAGTTCTGGCCCAGAGTAAATAGATCCTATCTTGGAAGAAATCAAATCTCATAGACACATTAAAACAAGTAAACAACTAACTTTTTCTAGGACAATGGATTTCACCTGTAGGTTCATTCCAAGTGATATTTCCTACTCACCAAATATAAGGAAGCTTCACACAAGCAGAAACAAAGTGTGCTTTCTTCCATTTAAAATGGAAGGTGTGTTGAGAATTTGGCCCAGACTTAGATATATGGGTTTCTCTCTAAGCATGTAATCCAAATAATGTTGCTCCAACTTTCCATAAATCAGGCTGTGATGGATACACATTAATACCAGGAGAAGGTGGCGTAAAACCACTTTCTTTCCATACTAATTCTTTTGAGGAAGAATAAATTATATCACTTTCATTTCTTATATGTTCCAGATAACTGTAACCAGACCCTGATTTCTCTTCAACGTATGCCAAAGGTCTCCAATCTATAATAGAGTGAAATTTAGTTTGCCTTAAAATATATAAATAAGAGCCTCGACATTTTGACCAATGAATCCAATTTCTTGTATCAGTGAATACATGTGGCATACAATGAGGCAAAGGAGGCAATGAAACATGTTGGATTGATGGTAATTTTGTAAAAGTCATAGTTGACAATAGATACATAACATGATTAGTAGAATGATTTCTTTTTTTTTTTTTTTTGAAAAAAAACCCTAAACCAACCCCCCTGGGTAGAGTGCTTTGGCTTCACAGCTCACAGCAACCTCCAACTCCTAGGCTCAAGCGAGTCTCCTTCCTCCGCCTCCCAAGTAGCTGGGACTACAGGTGCACGCCACAATGCCCGGCTATTTTTTGGTTGCAGCCATCATTGTTGTTTGGCGGTCTGGGCTGGATTCGAACCCGCCACCTTAGGTGTACGTGGCTGGTGCCTTAGCCACTTGAGCCACAGTTGCCGAGCCAGTAGAATGATTTCTAAAACTAACCCATTGTTGTGGACCAAAATATATACAGGATGGTTCAAGACAGACATATAGGTGGTCCCATTAGTCCAGTAGAATAATTAGAAAGAAAAATTCCTTCTTCCTCTGGTTTAAAAGGACCTCTGTTGTCATAGGGTCCAGGAAGCCATGTGCTTTCATTTACATAGATAGAGACTGATGGCTTAAACCAAGAAACCTCGCTTAATAATGGAGGATTAGGAATATAACTCCAATAGATATAATCTTGTTGTGCACTTACCTGCGTGTTAAGTATGGCTATCACTGCGAGGAACAAAATTTGAGAGGTCACCTGTTGATGGTTCACCATCATCATAGTTCTTGCTTCCTGGCATAGTTTGAAGATTCCTCTCCATGTTATCCGAGGAGGTGGGCTCTGGTTCTTCTGGAGCTTCCGAGTAATTTTGGGGATGACTGGATCCCTTTGCTCCTCTAACGAGAGGGTAGACATCCTTTTGGTTAGATTCCAGGCTTTCCACTGCTGAGCTTGCTGGTGGATGTGTGACATCATGCTGGAGTTTGATATGTTTATCTGAGAGCCAGAATTCATTATTTCCTGTGGAGAGAAGAGCATACCCTCTACCCCATCGTAGTACTACAGCTGAATACCATTTATTTTTCATGACATCCTTGTAATACATAGGCTGATTAATAGCAGGTTTCTGCTTAAACACCCATAATTTGTCTGCAGGTGTCTTTCCTTCCAAATCCAAATTCAAAAAATTTAAAGTAAATAAGGCTGAATGTCTTTTATCACAGGATGTGATATTATATCCTATTCTCTTCTTTTGTTTAAGAAGTGTATCTTTTAAAGTTCTATTTTGTCTTTCAATTATAGTTTGTTCAATACTATTTCTAGAAATTTCAGTTACATATTTGATATGATATGTTTTAAAAAATTGTTGACATTTGTTAGAAATACATGTAGATCCATTGTCAGGTTTTATTGTTTGTGGCATTCCCATAACAGCAAAAGCTTTTAATAAATGAGTTATAATGCCATCAGTCTTTTCTGAAATTAAAGGCATTGTCCTTGAAAAATGAGAATAAGTATCAACAGAATGATGAATGTATCTAATTTTGCCAAATTCTGCAAATTGGGTAACGTCTATTTGCCAAATTTCATTAGCCTTGACTCCTCTTGGATTCGTTCCTGTTGGTAAAGAGGGGGTGGATACGAGCTGGCATGTTGGGTAAGATTTTAATCTCTTTAGTTGTTCTCTATGTAATTTGAAATTTTTGTCATAGAGAGGCAGCATTATTGTGATGGAGAGAATGCTCATCTTTAGCTCTCTGGATAGATCTTATAAGAGCATCAATTTTCTCATTTCCCTTAGATAGAGGTCTTGGTAATTTTGAATGGGCCCTAATATGGTTAATAAAGATAATGTATGGCTTTTAATTAATTTTTGTAGTGAATTAAACAATTGGAATAATTCTGAACCATCATCAGATAATGTAGTATTTTCTATATTTTGAACTACATAAGCATAATACATTGAATCAGTGAGGAGATTTATTGTCTTCTCAGAAAAGTCTTCTAATAACAAAATAATAGCAAATAGTTCAGCCTTTTGAACAGATTTAAAAGGAGATTGTTTAACTTTATGAATATTGTCACAAATATAACTAGCTCTTCCATTTTTATTACCATGAGTAAAACAACCAAGAGTTCCTTTTATAGGTTTAAAAAGTACTGTTTTAGGTAAAATCCAAGAAGTTTTTTGATAAATTGCAGTCTTTTATCAGGAGGGTAATGATTATCTACCTCTCTCAAAAAATCTATTAAAGCTATTTGCCAATCTTGTGACATGGTAAAAGGTTCAGTAATCTGTTTCTTAGTCAGGGGGACTATAATTCTATCTGGGTCTCGCCCTACCATCTGTTGAAGATGGTATCTTCCTCGAATGATGACATGTGCTATTTTTTCAATGTATGGCTGAAGTTTTTTAACAGCCTTATATGGCAAAAAGTACCACTCAATGAAATTATTATTTTGGTAATAAATCCTGTGGGAGAATGTTCAGATGAAAAAACATATAAAATAAAATTACTGTTGTCAATTATTTGGCTTAATTGAGCTTCTTGAATATGTTTTTCTTATTCAAGAAAATTTCTTATTCTTATTTCTTAAGCTCTTCTTCTGCTTCTGGTGTTAAAATTCTAGGAATATCCAAATCAGTATCTCTTTTTAAAATGTAAAATAAATGACTTAAAAAATAAGTTGAAATACCCAATGATGGGCACACCCAACTAATATCTCCTAATAATTTTTGAAAATCATTAAGTGTTTTTAAAGAAGATCATCTAATTTATACTTTCTCAGGGATGATTTTCTGGGCAGTGATTTTGTATCTTAGATATTCTCATGGATCTTCTCTTTGAATTTTTTCAGGAGCTACACAGAGCTCTTATTCTTTGAAGAGTATACAAGCAAATTGAATGATGTTATTCAAAATAAAATATGTATGTCTGGATGAGCAAAAAGAATATTGTCCATGTAATGATAGTAAATATCATCAGGAAACTGCAAAGCCAATTTCTATAAAGGTTGTACAAACATTTGACACAAGGTGGGCCTATTCAACATCCCTTGGGGCAAAGCCTTCTGTTGATAGCTCCTTGTTGGAGAATTATGATTTAAACACGGAATGGTAAATGTAAAGCAATCAGAATCTTCTGTGAGAGGGATGTGAAAAAAACAGTCTTTTAAGTCAACAATAATTATATGATATGTTTTAGGAATTAATGTTGGATTGGGAATCCATGGTTGAAGGGGGCCCATAGGTTGGATAATGGCATTTAATTTTCTAAGATCTGTAAGCATTCTCTATTTGTCAGATTTCTTTTTTAGAAGGAATATAGGTGAATTCCATAGAGAAACACTAGGTTTAATATGATTTAATTGTAATTATTCATTAACTAATTCATGAAGCACCTCTAGTTTTTCTCTTGTTAGAAGACACTGCTTTACCCATATAGGGGTGTTTGATTTCCAGGTTAAGGGTAAAGCGAGGCACACAGCAGTGGCCCTTACTGAAAAGGATCTGGAACAACTGGGAAACTGAGGCCAGCTCTATTGCTGGCTTGCTGTGTAACAGCTTGAGGTTCAGTTTTTTCTAGAGCAACAGGGTTATAACCCATGTTCAACATCATTCCTTTTACTGCTGAAGGCATAGAAAGAATAGTAATCATGGCTCTCCATTGTTGTAATAAATCTCATCTCCACAAAGTTAAAGCAATGGGTGCCACATAGGCTGCCCATTGGGACCCTGGCAAGATAATGTTTCCACACTTTGCTCAATATTAGACATTGTCTCAAGGCCTACAAAAGTGGCTTGCATTCTCTGCTTCTCCCAGTGTGATGGCTAATTTAAAGAAGCAATTATTGAGACGTCAGCTCTAGTGTCGACTAAACCTTCAATTTCTATCCCTTGTTTAAAGAATACTTTACACCTGGGTCTAGAATCATTAAGAAAAGTATGTCAAAAAACATGAGTACCAGTACTTCTAAATCCACCTGTTCATTCCACGGGAACAGTTTTTCTTTTAAAATAAGGAAGAAGTAAAAGTTGTGCAATTTTCTGTCCAACACTGAGGGAGATTGGCTGAGAGACTGTGGCTATGATATATATCTCTCCTTTAAAATCTGGATCTATAACTCCCAAATGTACAAACAAACCTTTGATAGTGGAGCTACTTCTCCCAATAATCAAACCAACAGAATTTTTAGGAATTGGCCCATAAACACCTGTGGCAAGGGTGTAAGGTGTGTCTTTGGGAGTTAAAGTAATAGTCTCTACTATAAGTGCATCTAAAGCAGCACTATCTTTTGTAGCATGAAATGAATCAGAAACAAAAGGTTTTGCAGGGTGCTGCTGCAAAATAATATCTGAAGCTTTTATCTTGTTGGGAGATACTGGAGGTGGATCAGGAATAGCAGAAGGTGAAACAAAACTGTCCTGAATAGTAGCCTTGCCTTTGGGTTCTAAGATGTCAATATTTCTGGCAACGGTTGAAGAGGGGCTGTTGTTCCCTCCATTGTCATTGGAAATGTCTGTGTCACTTTGCCTGTATTGTTTTCCTGGACCCGGACTTGGGCCAAATAGAAGTTTTTTGATTCCTTAGGGGGAATAAATTGCCATCTCAATCTTTAAGAGATCTGTACTCATTCATCCAATGTCTCCCCTTTTTACAATGGTGACACAAACCCAGGGGGAGAGGAGATCAGGGACTTCCTCTATCTTTTTCTTAGTGCAGTCTTTCCTGATGTGACCAGTGTTTCCACAATTATAACATTTAGGGTTATTAACCTTAAAAGCAGCTGCCATATGAGCGCCAATTTGATCACCGATTAAAGCAGCTTGAAAAGATGGGGAACCAATATTTTGGCACACCCGAATAAATTTTTCAATGGAAGCAGTCTCTTCATATCTAATTGGAGCTAAAACCTTCTGTTAATCATCATTAGCAGCATTTTTATAAGCTATTTGTAATAATAACTTTTCTTGAGCTTCAGGACTTGGAATGGCTCTGTGAATTGCTATACACAGTTTGGCCAAGAGTTTAACATAAGGCTCATTAGGGCCCTGGATAATTTTAGTAAAATATTTAGCCTCCCCTGGACCTTCTAACTGGGCCCAGGATTGGAGGCAAATGTCTCTAATCTCAACTAAAACATGATCAGGGATTTTCAGCTGTTGTTCCTGTCTTCTAAATTCTCCAGTGCCTGTTAATTGATAATAAGAAAGTCTAGGATCATCCTCACTCTTAGCAATAGCCTCTCTATTCCACCAAGAATCAAAAAGTAAATACTGTGCAGAGAATAAAATGGTTTCAGCAAGTCTTTCCCAATCTCTAGGGGTGAGATACCTGTCACCACATTATGAATGCAAAAGGCCCTGAGTATAAGGAGCATTCGGCCCATAAAAAACAACAGCATCTTTTAATATTTTTAAAAACTTTAAATCAACCTCCGTGTATTGTACTGGTGCAATGGGTCCAGCTAGTGGAGCTCTACCTCCTCCTTCCTGATTATCTCCAGCTCTCCATGCTGCAGCATGGGTAATGGACATAATTATACCTAAAGTCTGGTTATTTGTTGGAAGAGGAGGCAAATTATATGTATTGCATGGTACTTCCAAATCATCTAAAAGTCTGAGGTCTCTAGGCTTAGGAAAAATAGTCTTTTTTACATGAGTAGACTTGTAAGAATGATACTCAATAGTTGGAAGCTGAGACTGCTGTGAAACCTCTAAAGGAAAAATTCGCTTATTACTAGATCAGTTGTTATCTGGTGATGGAGGTCGAGACCTTAATGGCTGTGGATTTTCACCAGGGGCTGTAATAGATTTTAAAGGTCTCAGATCATCTTCCAATATAGGTGTTGGAGGAGGAGGTGGTGGTAGAATGTCAGAAACTGGAGGCTGTGGAAATGCAGGAAGAGGAACAGATGATGGAATGGTCATATCCAACAAAGGCTTTGGAGGAGCAGAGGGTGAAGCTCTGGCCTTCTCCACCATAACATAACATTCTTTAATACAATTTTTGACATCAGTCATTTTGTGGTGGACAGATTGAATGGATACAGATAGGGGAGTTTCTTCCCCTCCTACAGTACCACCTTCAGAGGAACAGGAGTTTTGATTCCCTTCATTCTCTGGGGTCTCCTTTTCTTCCTGTTTGTCATCCTGGCCAGCGCCATCAGCCTTATCCAAAATGGATAATTTAATAAGATCTGTGACCGCGCTGTCAGGCTCAGGATCAGAAGAAGTCGGGGGTTTGGATGTTTTACTCTTACCTCTGACAAAAGACTGTAAAGCTAATTTGACAAGATGGTAAACAGCCCAAATATCTTTATCAATAACATTTCCTTTTTGGTGGAAGCATTTCATTTCTTCACCTATTTCTTCTCAAGCAGCTAAATTCAATTGCTTATAAGAGTCAGGTGTAAAGCAATAACAAGAAGTCCTTATGGTGGAAAATAAATGGCAGAAAGAAGCAGTTTTAACTGAAGTACCCATAGTATCTAATAAAGTTCTTAACAACTGTATATATTCATCCTCAAAAACAGAAGAAGAGTTACCCATGGTAATGAATGAAACTCCTTTTCGAAATATGTTGAGAGTTCTGAAATTTACAGTTCAGAAAACACCCTCCCGATTCTGCCAGTTTCCAGTAACTAACCTTAAGGTTGGTGAACAGAAATTCTGTAGAATAGGTCAAGCATGTCCCAGTCCAGTTGTGACCCTGCTCGCTGCACCAGATGAAGTTGTCCCACAAAATCCCTTGTTCGGAGATGCAGAGGAAAGCACTGCTAGACAAAATGATTGGAATGAAAAGGGGGGCTGAGGCTCTGTTGGGCACACAGCTGACACCCATATTTATTGAGCTCCTTATAAACTTATCTAGTAAAGGTCAAAAATAGCAAAAAGAAGTGAAACAAGGTGAGATGTTAAAACTGCCATTAAAAACTCCAAATCAGCACAAAACTGCTGCTGAGCATAAGCACAATTAAAAAAGGCATTTTAACTTCAGACTTAACCACAAAAGCTCCAGGATATCTGTTCCTGTTTGCCCATTTCCTTTAAGCTAAAACTGACTACTGATGTGTAAGTGCTGGGGGAGGTACAGGATACAACAGCCCACTGCCTCAACAAGTGTTATCTCCAACTACAACCTGGTGAGACCCACCAGCTATCTTATCTGTAAACACGCGACTGTCTGCTTTTAGGCAGATCTAAACATATTCCCAGAATAAGAAGCTTAGAGTACCCTCAGTGAACACTTGAGAATAAACTACCATGCTTAAGTATGGGGGCTGTACCCCTTCATTGTGTTTAGACATTTATACTCTACTCCTAATATATTTGATATTTTCTTCTGCTTTGTTTAGAATTTGATTGTTCTTCTATTCCCAGTTCCATAAGATGGTTTTAAGTTTGTTGATGTGCTCTCTCTGTTTTTCAGATGTAGGCATCTAAAGTGATAAATTTTCCTCTCAGGACTGTTTTTGCTGTATCCCACAGGTTTTTGTAGCATGTGTCTTCGTTGTTACTATGCTCAGGGAAGTTAATGTTTTCCTCCTTTATCCCTTCCTGAACCCAACTGTCAGTCAGCGTAAGGTTGTTTAATTTCCATGCCTCTGTGTGGGGTTGAATATTTTTGTTGGAGTTGAATTCCACTTTTAATGCCTTGTGGTCTGAGAAGATACAAGGTAAACTTTCAATTCTTTTGATTCCATTGAGGTTTGTTTTGTGTCCTAGGATATGATTAATTTTGGAGAATGTTACATGGGATGATGAGAAGAACATATATTCTTTAGCTTTGGGATGGAGTGTTCTATATACATCTATAAAGCATAGTTCTTCTAGGGTCATATTTAAGTCCCTTGTATCTTTGTTTAGTTTCTGTTTAGAGAATCTGTTGAGTTCTGTAAGAGGAGTATAAAAGTCCCCTGCTATTATGGTGTTATGGAATATCATATTGCTCAGGCTAATTAAGGTCTATTTTAGGAATCTGGGAGCATTTAAGTTGGGTGCATAAATATTTAATATTGAAATGTATTCTTGTTGTATTTTTCCCTTGACCAATATGAAGTATACATCATGGCCTTTTTTGACTTTAGTTGCCTTAAATCCACTTGTATTTGAAAATAAGATTGCAACTCCTCTATGCTTTTGAATCCTTTTTTTTTTTTTTTTTTGAGATAGAGCTTCAAGCTGTCGCCCTCAGTAGAGTGCCGTGGCATCACAGCTCACATCAACTTCCAACTCCTGGGCTCAAGGGAGTCTCCTTCTTCCACCTCCCAAGTTGCTGGGACTACAGGTGCCTGCCACAACACCCGGCTAGTTTTTTGTTGTAGCCATCATTGTTGTTTGGTGGGCCTGGGCTGGATTCGAACCCACCAGCTCAGGTGTATGTGGCTGGCGCCTTAGCTGCTTGAGCCACAGGCGCTGAGCCTGCTTCTGAATTCTGTTTTACTGAGAAATTGACTTCCATCCCTTAACCTTGAGTTTTCATTTGTCCTTTGAGGCTAGGTGTATTTCCAGCAGACACCAAATGGATGCTTTATGTTTTTTTTTATCCAATCAACCAGTCTATGCTCATTGGGGATTTCAAACCATTGACATTTACTGAGATAATTCATAAATTTGGTAGCATTCTATACATGATATTTTGTGAAAGTCCTTTCCTTACTTAAAAAAATGAAATAAAATAAAATAACATATTTTATTTTACATTCTTTTTTTCACATTTGTAATTTTTGGCCTTTATTTTCTTTTCCTCTTAATTTTTTTTAAAACATCATAATTATGTATATTAATGCATTTATGGGGTACAATGAACTGATTTTATATATAATTTGGAATGCTTACATGAAACTGGTTAACATAGCTGTCACCTCATTTACTTAATTATTGTGTTAAGACATTTATACTCTATGCTTAAAAGACTTGACATATACCTTTGCAATACGCACCTTAGGTGAGGTCCCACAAATTACTGTCCCTCCACTCAACCTCCCACTTCCCCTTCCATCCTGCTCCTGTTCCATCCTTCATCCTGGGATTTAGTTGTGTTTTATCTTTCATATGAAAGTGTGGGTGATTATATTTTGGTTTCACAATAGTACTGAGTACATTGGATACATTTTCTATCAATTTTGAGATACTTTACTAAGGAGAATATGTTCCACATCCATCCGTGTAAAAGAGGTAAAGTCTCCATCTTTTTTATGGCTACATAACATTCCATAGTATACATATACCATTCATGGACTTGATGGGCACTTGTGCTTCTTCCATGATTTGGCAACTATGAATTGGGCTGCAATAAACAATGTAGTGAAAATGTCTTTTTTCTAAGATGATGTTTGATCTCTGAGATATTTATTTAATAGAGGAATTGCCAGATTAAATGACAGGTCTACTTTTAGTTCTTTAGGTGTTCTACAAACCTCTTTTCAAAAGGGACATGTTAGCTTGCATTCCCACCAGCAGTGCAGAAGTGTTCCCTTTTCTCCACATTCATGCCAACATCTGTAGTTTGGGGATTTTGTGATGTGGGCTACTCTTATTGGAGTTAGATGATATCTCAAAGTGGTTTTTGGTTTGAATTTCTCTGGTGATTAAAGGTGATGAGCATTTTTCATGTGCCTATAGGTCATGCACCTGTCTTCTTCAGAGAAGCTTGTGTTCAAGTCTCTTGCCCACAATGAAATGGGAACACTTGGTGTTTTATTATTGATTAGATTGAATCCTCTGTGGATTCTAGTTATCAAACCTTTGTCAGAAACATAACCTGAAAATATCTTCGTCCATTCTGAGGGCTGTCTATTTGCTTTAATTACTGTGTTCTTGGCTGTGCAGAAGCTTTTAAGTTTTGTCAGTTCCCAGTAATATATTTGTGGTGTTGCATCAATTCCCCAGAGGGTCCTCCCCATAAAATATTCTCCCTGGCCAATTTCTTCAAGTGTTTCCCCTGCATTTTCTCCAAGGATGTTTATGGCTTAATGTCTTACTTTTAAAACTTCTATCCAGTGAGAATCAATTTTTGTTAATGGTGAGACATTTGGATCCAGTTTCCTCCAGTTTCAGTCTTTTACAAGTTGTCTGCCAATTCACCCAGAACCATTTGTTAAATAGGGAATTTTCCCCCCAATTTATGTTTTTGATAGGCTTTCAAGGATCAAATGATGATAAGTGTCTGGGTTCATCTTTTGGTTCTCTTTTTTTTTTGAACTTTTTTCAACAATAATTTATTTATTTATTTATTTATTTTGTTCTCTATTCTGTTCCATACATCTACCTCTCTTTTACTCTGCCAGTACCATGCTGTTTTGATCACTATAAATTTAGAGTATAGCCTGAAGTGTGGTAACGTGATTCCTCCTGATTTGTTTTTATTTTTGAGTAATATCTTGGCTATTCAAGGTTTTTTCTGATTTCATACAAAATGAAGTACTAATTTTTCCAGATCTTTAAAAGTATGACAATCTTGCTTTAATAGGATTGAATTAAATTTGCATATTGCTTTGGGTATCATTGACATTTTAACAATGTTGATTCTTCCCAGCTATGAGCATGGTATGTTTTCCCAATTGTTGACATCCTCAGCTATTTCTTTTCTCTTAGTTTCATATTTCTCTTTATAGAGATCTTTCACATTTTTGTTAGGTAAATTTCCAAATATTACATCTTGTCTCTACTGTAAAAGAAATAGTGTCCTTGACTCTTTTTTCATCTTGACTATTGTTGGTATATATAAATGCTAATGATTCATGAGTATTGATTTTGTATCCTAAGACACTGCTCTTTTCCTTGATCACTGCTAGGAGTTTTGTATTTGAGTCCCTGGGGTTTTCTAGGTATAAGATCATGTCATCCATGAAGAGTAAGAGTTTGCCTCCTCTGACTCCATTTGTATACCTTTATTGCCTTCTTTTGCCTGATTGTGATGGCTAAGACTTCCATTACTATGTTGAGTAGGAGTGGAGACAATGGGCATTCTTGCCTAATTTCTTATCTGAGTGGAAAATTTTCAGCTTCACTCCATTCAGTATGATACTGGCTGTGGGCTTGCTGTAGGTAGGCTCAATCAGTTTACAAAATGACCCATCTAAGGCTATTAAGTGTTCTGGATATTATCCAGAAAGGATGCTGGATATTATCAAAAGGTTTGTCTGCATCAATTGAGAGAATCATATGGTATTTGTTTTTTATTTTGGTTATGTGATGTATTATATTCATAGATTTACATATGTTGAACCACCTTTGTAAGCCTGGGATAAAACCAACTTTTTCATGGTGTATAATTTTTTTGATGTATTGCTAGATTCTATTTCCTAGAATCTTATTGAATATTTTTGCAACTATAATCAATAAGGTTATTGTTCTATAATTTTATTTCATTGTTGAGTCTTTCCCTGTTTGGGGGATCAGGGTGATATTTGATTCATAAAATGTGTTGGGAAGTATATCTTCTTTTTCTATGTTTTGGCAAAGGTTATGTAATATAGGTATTAGTTCCTCTTTAAAGGTTTGATAGAATTCTCGTGTGAAGCCATCTGGTCCCAGACTTTTTGGGGAGAGTTTGTAAAATTGATGCTATTTCAGTACTTGATATAGGTCTACTTAACATTTACAATTCTTTCTGGCTGAGTGTAGGAAGTGGCATATTTCCAGGTATTGGTCTATTGCCTCCAGATTTTCATATTTCTGGGAATAGAGTTTTTTTGTAGTATTCATTAAGGATTTTTT
>NW_003852792.1:30885-33511 GCF_000181295.1 Otolemur garnettii
CCAGGGTGACAGCTTGAAGCTCTGTCCCCCCAAAATAAAAGAAAATAAAAAATAAATTTGCTGAGGTTGCACTTGTGACCTATGATGTCATCATTTTTGGAGTATGTTCCATGGGCTGATGAGAAGAATGTGTACTCAGTTTTATTAGGATGAAATGTTCTGTAGATTTCTGTTAAGTCCATTTATTGTAGGGTCAAGTTTAAGTCCAATATTTCTTTGTTTAGTTTTTTCTTGGAGAATCTATCTAGCACTGCCAAAGGGGTGGTAAAATCTCCAACTATTATGATACAGGAAGATATCATATTGTTCAGGTGTGTTATGGTTTCTTTCATAAATTGAGGTGCATTCTGGTTGGGTGCATAAAAGTTAATAATTGAAATCTCTTCATGTTGAATGTTTCCCTTGACAAATATGTAGTGACCATCCTTATCTTTCTTTACCTTTGTTAGTTTAAGGACTATTGCATCAGCAAATAAATTTGCAACCCCTGCTTTTTTCTGATTTTCATTTGCCTGAATTATAGATGTCTGTCCCTTCCCCCTGATTCTATTTGTATCCTAAGGTAATATGAGATTCTTGTGTGCAGCAGATATCTGGTCTGAGTTTATGTACCCAGTAATCCAACCTGTGCATCTTTAGAGGACAATTTAAACCATTCATATTAATTGAGAAAATTGATAAGCCTCACAGTGTTTTGGGTGTCGTGTTTTTTGAATATCCAGTGAATTTATATAATCCTTTCACCTCTATGGAAGTTGGGTGTTCAAAAATTTCTGAGTGAGTTTACTTTGGTGGAAGAGGATTGTGCTGGTCATTGTGGAGGATGGGACTGAAAATATCCTGGAGAGCTAATTTAGTTATGGCAAATTTCTTCAACATGTGTATGTAATAAAAGTATTTGTTTTCTCCATCACAAATGAATCTCAGTTTAGTTGGATAGAGGATCTTGGGCTGAAAGTTGTGTTGTTTTAGGAGATTGAAGGTCAATGGTCATCCTCTTTTGGCTTGAAATGTTTCATCTGAGAGATCTGCAGTCAATCTGGTATTTCTCACTTTGTAGGTGATTTTTTTCTTACATCTGGCTGCTTGAAGAATTTCCTCCTTTGTTCTAACTTTGGCAAGGTTAATCAAAGTGTGTCTAGGAGATGCTTTATTTGGATAGAGTTGTGCTGGGTTTATGAAACTGTCTGCTATCTGGGTTTCTGTTTCTATTGCCATGCTTGGGTAATTCTCTTCTATTATATCTTTGAGTAGAGCATCAGTGCCTTTAGGACCATCCCCCTTTCCTTCAGAAATTCCTATAAGGCAAATGTTTGCTCTTTTGGAATTGTCTCCCAACTCTCTCAGGGAATGATGCATTTTTGCTCTCCACTTCTCTGCCTCTTTGAGCATTTGGGAACATTCAAAAGCTTTGTCTGCAATATCATAAATCCTTTCTTCTACTTGCTACATTTTGTTACTGAGGGATTCTACTATATTTTTCACTTCTTGTAGGGCTGCAATTTGTTGCCTCATTGTGTCCAAATCCTTGAAGATTTTGTCTTTGAATTCATTGATTTCTTGAGAGAACTTTTGAATTACTCCTTGAATTTAAAATTCCAACTTTACTTCTATTCTATTAATCTTATTTGCCATCCCTATTGTGAACTCAGTTTCTGACATTTTTGCCATTTGTTTATGAATGGGATCTTCTGTTGTTTCTCCTTTTTCATTCCTTGGGGAAGTTGATCTACTCTGATGATTCATGTTGCCAGAGTTTTTCCTCTGATTCTGCCTCATGATTATGTTTCAGTTTGGCTAGAGAAGTTGGTAAGGTGAATTTAGATTGAGGGCTCTTAGAGTTATAGTTAACCAGCCCTTTTCCACAGAGCTTGGACTGGTTACTTTGGCTTTTCCAATGTACAGCTTTACAAAGGTCCTGTTCAGTACTCCAGCCTGAGATTCTGGGGACCTGTTTGGTGTTGTGAGGCTAGGTGGTTCTGTCTTGTATTCAGCTAGACTCTATGCAATCCTAGTGAATCAGTAGCATTGGGCTGAAACCTCAGCTGTGGAGAAATACAAGCAACGAAGGCACCCCACCCTGCATGGGCAACAACTGGAAGAGGAGAATCAGACCCTCCCACTACAACACAGCCAGAGCTGAACCTTGGAGGGTCCCTGGGTGTCCGGCCCAGGTCAAGAGTTCCAAACCAATTGCCCCAGTCAATACAATCACTGATCAAGTGGGAGAGCTTAGAAGGTCTCCAGCATCTAGACAGCAAGGGACCACTGGCAGCTGAAGTGTGAGTTGCTCCAGTGCTCCAGGGAGTCAGAAAAGTCTGCCCAGCAAAAGTTAGTCCAGGGGAGCTGGTGCCTCCTTCCCCCCCCCTTGCATCTGTGCCATACCGAGCCTCTGGTAACTCTGTGGAGCTGTGCCCAGTTTCCTTCAATGAGAAAATGCGCCAGGGATTTGCACCTGCCAGAGTCAAAGGGTAGTAAATGCCTTCTGGGCCAGCTGCCACACTCTGCCACCAGCGGGCAGAGGCACCTGAAGTCTGACTCCCTCAAGTGCTCAATGGAAACTGAGGAGTGTTCCACCTGAGTTCATTCCAAGCCAGGAGTTAAGAATGCAGGGAATTTTTTTTTT
>NW_003852792.1:33531-41020 GCF_000181295.1 Otolemur garnettii
GCCTTCTGGGCCAGCTGCCACACTCTGCCACCAGCGGGCAGAGGCACCTGAAGTCTGACTCCCTCAAGTGCTCAATGGAAACTGAGGAGTGTTCCGCCTGTGTCTGTACCCAGCCAGGGATTACCATGGAAGAGTGTGGTTCTCTCCCTCAGAGAGCATGCCTTTGCCCCAGCCCCACTGTTCCTCTGTTACCACTTCAGGGTGAGGTATGACTTTCTCTGGTAGTCCACAGAATTGGGGAGGTGTCTTTCCAAAAATTGACCTCCATAGGATCACTCTTCTTTTGCTGCTGCTACATGGCAGGTGCCACTGCTTGTGTTCCTGTACCTCTGCACAGGTTCCCAAGCCTCTGCCTGCTGCGGATATGCACTTTCCCTGTGCCAGGCCAATCATCTTTCCCTCCTCTCTCTACTTAGTGCAGCTGTGCTGCTACCGCCAAGGCAATACTGAGTCCTAGTAAGGAATGGCAGACACTCCATTCTCTTCAGGAGGTAGGCTTGCAGATCACCAGGCAAAGAGGGAAGGGAGGACTGGGAGTAAAGAATGGCAGGGAAAATATATGATAAAGTTTTATGCTGGGCAAGAGAATGCCCAGGCACACAGCAGGGTCTCTTTGGAGAAGGAGTTCCAGCCTTAAGCCACTCTCTCCCATGGGGTGAGACAAGAGGTCTTTTGTTCACTGGTAGCTTGTAGAGATCACACAGCAAGCCACTTTCTTAGGGGAGGGGACAGACTCTCATCCTCTTTGAGCTGGGTTTTGTACCTGAAATCTTCTTCCTTGGAGTCGCAGCTTACTTTAGCAGGGATGACATGCAATTATCAGCTTAGCTCCCGACATTTAGCTTTATTGGGTTCTTTCTGGTCATTATCTCTCCCTCTGGATGGGAGCTTCTGTTGAAAGCTGGCTGTATTTGGCCGTCTTCCCTCCCTCCCTTGCATTCTAAACAGGGGTCTGCTGGCTTGCAGCAACAGGTGGTTCTGCCTGGGGCAATTTCTCTTGAAATGGCCTGTCTGACAACACTGGAAGAGCTTGGTCTTAGTTTTTTTTTGCTTCCCTCTGCCCCTGAATGGTGCTCATTTTTCAGAGTGTCCTTAGTAGACCTGTCATTCTTTTCTTTTCTTTTCTTTTTTTTTTTTTTTTGATACAGAGCCTCAAGCTATCCCCCTGGGTAGAGTGCTATGGCATCACAGCTCACAGCAACCTCCAACTCCTGGGCTCAAGCGAGTCTCCTGCCTCAGCCTCCCAAGTAGCTGGGACCACAGGCACCCGCCACAATGCGTGGTTATTTTTTGGTTGCAGCCGTCATTGTTATTTGGTGGGCCCGGGCTGTATTTGAACCCGCCACCTTAGGTGTATGTGGCTAGCACCTTAGCCACTTGAGCCACAGGCGCCGAGACTGTCATTCTTTTTTTAATCCCTTCTTTCTTTTTTCTCATCTTCCTCCTGATCTTGATTATAAAAGACGACAGTGGCCACCTTAACATTTTCCAGGTGATAATTGGAGCTTAGAGCCAATTTTTGGAGTTTTCTTCTAATATCTGGGGCATATTAATTGATACATTTATTTTTAAAAATAGTTTGGCCCTCTAAAGTGTCAGATTTCAACTGAGTGTGTTTTCTCATCACTTCCCTAAGACGCTCAAGAAAGGGTGAGGGACTCTATTTGCTTCTGGTAAATAGTACACAACTTAGAATAATTCATAGGCTTTTTCCTGAATTGACATAAATCTTCCAGGATACATGTTAGAAAATGTTTACACCACCAGTCACCTTGTTTCTCAGGGTCCCATTTGGGATGCTGCCTGGTTTTCCGTGAGGTATCTGTACCTTTCCTCAGAAGGCATACTGCTATCAGTATTGGACATGAACCACAAATCACCCCACTTTCTAGCCTCATCTAAGACTTCACTTTTCTCATTTAAAGTGAAAGTTTGATCGAGCAGTAGCATTACATCTCCTCAAGAGAGGTCAAAGCTTTGTCCTAACCCTTGGACCCTGTGTTCTTATTTGAGTCATCAGAAAATTTTCTTATCGTATCAACCTTAATTTGTTTTAAATTTGCCACAGAAAATGGAGTGAATACTTGCACATTTCCCCTTTCACCACACTCAGTCTCAACCAAGGGACACAAAGAAGAATACAGTTGCTTTCTGGGGGTCCTAACAGGAATAGAAGAAACGCTGGGAATAAACTCCTTTTTTTAAGAGGAGGGTTTTCTAAAGGCATGGAGGAAGATGTGGTAGAAGTAGACTGGGGGGGGGTGTTGAACTAGGTAGTGACAGTGTCTTTCTCAAGAATCCCTGGGCATTTGGGGAAGTTATTAAGGCCAGGAGAGCTGAATCTATCTGAAAAGTATTATACAGTTGGGGGTTGTCCCTCAGGAGAAAGAAATCTTGCACATAGGACACGTCAGATCACTTCCCTTCTTGTTTACAAAAAAAATCTAATTAAAAAATGGTATCATAATTTAGAGTACATTCTGGTGGCCATTGTTTACCATTGGAGAGGTGATACTGAGGCCAGGCCTGGGTGCAGAAGAAAATCATACTTTCTTTTTTCAGCATCTGGGGATCAAACATGTCCCAGTGCTTCAGAATACAGCCCACCAGGATGTTTTCTTGGTGACAGAATATGTTACTCATCTGTGGGAAAGAATAAACATTCAGCCCTTTAATCAATTCCACCCTCTGCGTTCCTCAGATTTCAAAGCATTCTCTGACCAACGCTTACAACACACCTACAACATCTGAAACACATTTACAGCATCTGAAAAATACAAGAATAAGCCAGTACAAACTTAGATAAATATATAAAACAATCCTTTACCAACATTCAAACAAAGCGTGCAAACTATAAGGGGAGAGAGAAAGAAAGTGACAAGGGTCTGTAGAGATAAACAGAAGTTTGGGATCATGGAAGATAAGAGGAGATAGTAAAAATGCGGGGAGAGCATGTTTTTCAGAAGGCCTTCAGTGCTCTGAGGTCAGAACCATTGCTGGGGACCCTAGGACCTCTGGATGCTATTTTTTTGCTCAGCTGTCAATAAGAGAAAAGGAGTGAATACAGAACAGTTTCAAAAGCCTTCTAGCATTCCATTCAGCTCCCTTTTGGAGCTAAGGAGAATTAGAAAGTTTTTTCCTCAGCAACCACTTCCCTGTGACCTAGAGGTAAGCAGCCACACTATGTGTATTAGGGGCCAATGAATATCTAAAGTATTAGTCTCTATTATTATGATTATAGAGAAAAATAGGATAGAAGTAAGTGGTTCCATTACTTATCACAGATCTTCAATCCTGGATGAGCCCCAAAAATATATTGGAATTTCTTTTTCAGTAGGCGCTTGGTCTTGGAAATTCAAAGAATGAATCCACAGACCACAGATCAGTGATAAGATGGGATTTATTTTACAGAAAAGAATATAGAGCAGTACATTGAGCTCCACAGAGACAGCACTAGGGCAAGTGAGAGCTGGATGGGTACTAGGCGACTCTGTGCCTCACTGAGGAAAAATAACTAAACATGGGCAAAGGAGATCCTAAGAAGCTGAGAGGCAAAATGTCATCAAATGCATTATTTGTGTAAACTTGTCAGGATGAGCACAAGAAGAAGCACCCAGATGCTTCAGTCAACTTCTCAGTTTTCTAAGAAGTGCTCAGAGAGGTGGAAAGCCATGTCTGCTAAAGATAAAGGAAAATTCGAAGATATGGCAAAGGTGGACAAGGCCCATTATGAAAGAGAAATGAAAACCAATATATCTCCTAAAGGGGAAGCAAAAAAGAAGTTCAAGGATCCCAGTGCACCCAAGGGGCTTTCTTTAGCCTTTTTCTTATTCTATTCTGAGTATCACCACAAAATCAAAGGAGAACATCCCAGCCTATGCATTGGTGATGTTGCAAAAAAGCTGGGAGTGATGTGGAATAACACTGCTGTGGATAACAACAGCATTAGGAAAAGAAGGCTGCAACGCTGAAGGAAAAATATGAAAAGGATATTGCTGCATACCAAGCTAATGGAAAGCCCAATGCAGCAAAAGAAGGGAGTCATCAATGCTGAAAAAAAGTAAGAAAAAGAAGGAAGAGGACGAAGGTGAAAGGGATGAAGAGGATGATGATGATGAAGATGATGATGAATAAGTTGGTTCTAGCACAGTTTTTGTCCTTGTCTATAAAGCATTTAACCCCCCTGTACATAACTCACTTCTTTTAAAGAAAAAAATTGAAATGTAAGGATGTGTAAGATTTGTTTTTAAGCTGTACAGTGTCTTTTTTTGTATAGTTAACACACTACGGAATATGTCTTTAGATAGCCCTGTCTTGGTGGTATTTTCAATAGCCACTAACCTTGCCTGGTACAGTATGGGGGTTATAAAGTGGTATGGAAATTTAAAGCAGGTTCTTGTTGGTGTACAGGCCAAATTAGTTATATATGGGGATGGTAGTTTTTTCATCTTTCGTTGTCTCTGATGCAGCTTATACAAAATAATTGTTGTTCTGTTAACTGAATACCACTCTGTAATTGCAAAAAAAAAAAAATTGCAGCTGTTTTGTTGACATCCTGAATGCTTCTAAGTAAATATAATTTTTTTTATTAGTTCTGTTATCCTTTTCATAGGTCTGAAATTTTTCTTTTTGAGGGGAAGCTAGTCTTTTGCTTTTTGCCCATTATGGTTGTAGGAGTACAGCACCCCATGCTCAGACATGGCAGTTTAGCTTCATGTGCTCCCCCACAGAAAATGGCTCTGAGATGGAGTTCTTTTCTCTGAGGACTTGCTTAGGCCTGCAGAAATGCAGAAATGAAAGAATAAGCCAGAGAGCCAGGCCTGGGTTGCAGCTGGAAGCTGGAACACCTGTTGAGGCATTGGGCTGTTGTGCTCTGCTCCTCTCCCCTCATTAACATTATAATTACTTGTTTCGGTTTAGGGAAATGGGCTAACAGAGCAGAAAACCTGGCTGCCTTATGTTTTAACCCCAAACAAAATCAATTGTATACGTGTTCAGCAGCAATGTACTGAACGGGAATCTTAATGGCAGTTTCCTGATCTTACTTCTTTTTGACCGTATTGAATTCTTACTGAATGTTTTAGAGTATATAAGTATATATATATCAGTAAAGATGAGCAGGGAATCTGCTGTGCCAGACTGAGTCTCAACCTCCCTTCATACCAATCATTCTGTCTGTGGTTTCCTTTCTCTGCATCAAGGAAACAGAGGGCTCCGGGGAACAATAACATATGGATCACATGAATTATTACATTGTTTACCTTTTCATATAATTAGCTGATAAAAAGCTTTTTGTTTACGCACCCTGCATATCATGATGGGGGTAATAAAAGTTCAATTGAGATAGTTTTCATCTATAACTGAAACTCCAAGGTTGATGACAAATTTTACATAGTCCATTTATATTTTACAAAGTGAAGAGTAAGCAATCTACTCACAGCATGGGATTATTGGAATCAAACATTTTTGAAAGTCTGTCCTTGAAGGACTAATAGAAAAGTATGTTCTAATCTTTACATGAGGATTCTATTCTTTAACTCCCATGACCATGTAATGGCAGTTATATTTTGCAGTTCCCACATTAAAGAGGACCTGAGAAATGTATTTCCAAAAGTGTGAGTTTAAAATACAAGACTGCCATATTGCATTTTTTGTTGATATTAGTCCCAGCAAAGACTAAGAAAGTGTTGGCTATAAATGTCTTTTCCCATTTACCTAAATATGAACTGCTCAGGAAACTTCAGATTCTCCATTAAGAGTATCTTTAATTAATTGGGCCACCCTTTGAAATAATGCCACATTTAAAATAGGTTATATTTTCATGTATTGTGGTTTGCCCCTTTTAAAATCAAATTGAAGGAAAGAAGATGCTTAAACTTCGCATCTTAATACAAGTTATTCAATTTATTTGAATTTAATTTTTCCTTACAAAACCCACACTCATTCATTAGGGTCATGTTTATCTGCTTAGCAGTTTAGGGAACAATTTGGCAATTTTGTGGTTTTTGAGATTATCGTTCTCTTAAAGCGCCAGTATTTTGAAATAGCGTTCTTGTAATTTTACACGTTTTTGTGATGGAGTGCTGTTTTGTTATATAATTTTGACTTGGATTCTTTCCATTTGCATTTGTTTATATAATTTCAGGAGGAATACTGAATTTCAGGAGGAATCTGAGTCCTGTATTATACTAATAAACTAATAATTGCAGAGGTTTTAAAAAAAAAGAAAGAAAAAAAGAAAAGAATATAGAGAAAAAGCATCAGAGCTCCTGCAAGAGGGAAAAATCCAAGTTGGAAAAGACCTCCTCCTGGGTCTTTTGTCTAGGGGTATATATATAGCTTAACAAATGAATGGATGTCATTACTTCCACTGCCAGGCCTAGGAAACTTATATGAAATTGACCAGGCCTGGGAAATAGGGGGCTCTCATTTAGCCAGTGCAAGGGCACGAGGGTGGGGTGGGGGCATACTATGGCACTCCCTAAGCTGGCAACCTGGAGGTGTCCCCCAGAAGTTGTCCAGCAGGGGGACAATAGGTCCCAATAGGTCACCCCCAGGGCAGAGACAATAGGTCCTCCCCTCAGCTCCATTCCAGTTGCACTGGCTGGGGCCCACCCGTCCTTGTTTTAGTTTCATCAGATAGCATTAAACATTTGATAACCAAATAATTAAATATCTTTCTTGACAATTGTCTTAAGTCTAGGGTGTGCTCTACATTTCTTAGATGTGGTGGGTACAATTACATACATAAAATGTCTCTTCTCCACAAGACTGGCAACCATAATGTTCCTAAACATTCACAATGGTCACATCTCAAGTCCATAATGCTATCTTGAGATTTTCTTCTACAAGTATTATTTCTCTTTTAAAATGCATTTTTATTTAGAAAACACTCCAGTATCGCAAGAATTCTTTATTTTTAAATTTTAAGTAAATTTATTTCAGATTAATGTGAGGGTACAAGCAACCAGGTCAAAATATTTGATTCTGTTAGGCATAGAGTTCATCTTCTGGTTATCTTCTATGTGGGACATAAAAGTGTGAGTTCTTTTTGTGCAAAGAAATAGTAAACAATACAGAAGTATAAGAGAACAGGTAAATAACTTCATTCTTTTATTGCCACTTCCCTTGCCTTCCTTATTCCTTCTATTTAAAGTATTTCTTCTGTAATTGAATCCCAGAAGTAATCATTGTTTATTTTGTGTAGCTCCTTCCAATTTTTTTCTATGTTGTATATGTGTATATAGACATAATATCACATATATTAGGTATACATTATTTTCTTTTCACACAAAATAAATCAAATTATGTCAACAGGGTGGCACCTGTTAAAAGAGGGGCACTTCCACCGGCAGAGAATTCTCAGACCACCAAGGCTTGTAGAAAGGTCTTTATTGGTGGGGGGAGGGAGGCTGCAGAGCAGCACCAAGGAGGAGAGAAAATAGGAGAGAAAGAGAAGGAGAGAGTGGGGAAGAGAAGAGAGAGAGAG
>NW_003852792.1:55165-60132 GCF_000181295.1 Otolemur garnettii
TTCTGTCCTTTCAGCCTCCTTCTGGACGGGAGCTTCTGTAAAAAGCTGGCTGCAGTTCGCCATCTTTGATTATGAAGTTTTATTGGAAGGATATGGTGGCTGTTATGAAGGTCTTGTGGTTTGGAGTAAAGCATAGTCCATTCATGAAGAACAGTTTTTCTTTTTGTAGGTTGGGAGCTGTATTTGGGGTATAGATTTTAAGTACCAGTTGAGTAGTTACCTGTTGGGATAACTCTGAGAGTTGGGTTTGAATAAAATGAGTTATGTATGGAGTTATAGTTATTAGTTTATGGATGATAATTATAGGTGTGAAGAAACATAGAAGTGTAATTTAGGGTAGGTTTTGAGTGAATTAATAGAAGTTGGATGATTTGGATTTATGTTGTTTTTTTTGGAGTTTGAGGTTTGTTTTATATGGGTTGGATAGAGAGAGGGGAAGTATTGGAATAGGTTTATTAGAGGCAGTAGGTAAGAGGGATGTAGTATTTAGTGTGGGACATGAGTTAAAAGATAATGATAGGTCAGGTAAGAGATAGGTTTGAAGGTTAAGAATGTGGTATGGTGGTATGGTTTGAAGATTTTTATATGTTAAAAGAGGAGATAGAGAATGAGGGCATAGGAAAGTAGTAGGGAAATTAAAAGTGAGTTTTTGGATTTTATATTAGAGTAATTGCAGCGCTAATGTTTTGAGATAAGGGGCCTAATTTTGAATAGTGTGATTGAATTATTTTGAGAGATAAGTAATTGGAGTAAAAGTGGGGTTTAATTGATGTTTAAGTATGTTGAGAGTAAATTTACAGTTTTTTGATATATAGGAGAGAAAAGTTGGGAATTTATGTTTTGAGGCATTTAGTTAATTTTAAAAGGAGAAGAGTTTTTGTTTTGTAGTGGGTAGAGGAAAGTTTTGAAGGTTTTTTGTTTATGGCAATAGCTTTGAAGTCTGGGGATAAAAGGTTTGTGTAATAGGTTGAAGTTTTAAGAGAATAAATTGAGGACGTTGATATTTTTATTTATAAGGAAATTAAGAAGGGAATAGGTGTTTTGTTTAGAGTTATGTAAGGTGGGACTAGAATAGGAGGTTATCGATATATTGAATTAAAGTTGAAGGAGAGGAATTATAGGATTGGAGGTGTTGTGATAATGTTTGGTTAAATAAGTGGGGGCTGTCACGATATTCCTGGGGGAATATAGTTTAAGTAAGTTGTGAAGAAGTTTGAGAAGTAGCGTTAGTTTATGTGAAGGCAAATAGGTTTTGGTAATTAGGGTGTAAGGGAATAAAGAAGGTGTTTTTTAAGGTTTAGTATGGAGAAATAAGTGGTTTGAGGTGGGATGGTTAATAGGAGGGTGTAATAGGCTGAAGTCTCAGGAGACTAGATTGGGGAAGAGGGTATTGATGTTGAGAAGGAAAAATAGAGGTTTTTTTTTGTTTAATAAGAATTGGAGAATAGGAGGTAATTGAAGGGGTTTTTGTATTTTAAATCTTAGGTTTTATTTGTTCTGGTGGAATAGGTTAGGGTGACGGGTTTTTTATAGTCTGGGAAAGGATGAGGCAGAGTGAGGCAGAAGGAGATGGGTCAGCATTCATCAATTTAAAATTAAAAGTGAGGGTGGTATTTAATTTGGAAAGTTGTTACGCCCCAGGAGGGGAATTGAATAGAACATTAAAAGGAGTATATAAATGAGAAATTGCCATATGTAGTGTAAGAAAGGAGTTTGATGTGGATGGTGGGAAAAATATTTTACCTGACATAGTTAGGTAATAGGAGGTAGGACCTCTGAATTCTTTAAGAATTAAGTTAGCTCTTGTGTCTAATAGGAAGGCAATCATTTTACCTGCCACCATCAGGGTTACTTCATGGCTCTGTAGAGGTGCGTTGGGTGACAGAAGACAGGGTTCTGGTCAGTCTTCAGAAGAGGCAAGCCCCGACAAGTCTGCTGTATGTAGAGGCCATAGTTTGGCTGACTCCACGGCCTCTTTGGACCAAGGGGCAGTCAGCCTTCTAATGGCCCTTTTTAGCAGAGAGAGTATGGCCCTGGCAGGGGCCTGGGATTGAGGCAACGTTGTACCCAGTAATCTTCACCGTATTTGTAGTTAAGGTCCAGGTGGTTGAGTTATGAAGTAGCCTTTTGCTTCTGATGACTTAGGTAGGTTAGAATGATGGACTTAGTGACATTGTAATGTTTTGAGCTAGCATTTGATAATTTGGGGGTTGAGAGATTTTATTTTCCCTTCAGAAAATATCATCTCGGAGGCGGAGCAAGATGGCGGAGGAGATGCATCCCTGAGTCAACTCTCCTGGTGGTTTCAGGTGAGAGTGGGCCTGTGGGATCTCTTCTGCGTGGATTTCTTGCATGGATAAGCAGCGCAGGGCGAGCAGCAAAGAGCTGAATTGCTGGATTGGAAGTGTAGCTCAGAACTGCGGTGTCAGCCAGAAAAAACTCAGGGCAGCAGCTGAAATGGCGCCATCTGCCACCTGCGGTGCCAGGTCCATGGCTTAGGTCGCAGGGCTTGCTTTCTGAGAGACAGAAACCAATCCCTCCCCCAAGAAAGGCTCCTGTGCCCAATTCGAGGGGAGTTTGCATGTCTCGCAGAGTGTGGTGAGGCGGGGATTCCCTGGGCAGAATTTGGTGGCCAGAAATGGGAGACATTTGGACCCAGTTTGGGGTGTTCGGGATCCAGGCATTCAGACAGAAACTCAAGGGGAAGGGACTCTGCTTGGGAACTGATCCATCCCGTAATTTTGGAAGTCTGTCTAGAGCTAGACTGACACGGTGACCGGCAGAATGAATCGGTTCCTATCTTGCAAACACTGAAAAATCTTTTGAACATTTTGCTCCAGCGGCAGCAGTTATAACCCCTCCCCCATCAGAAACAAACTAAATTCCAAGGGCAAAAGGAGCACTCTAGCTCTTTTCCCTCGGATCACATAAATTTGTTTGAGGGGAAACCAGGTGTTGAGTGCACGGAATTGGTTCCCTTCCTACAAACACCGAAAAATCTTTTGAACATCCTGCGCGACGGGCGGAGACAGCAGCAGTGCGGGCTGTGGCAGTAGCCCCTCCCACTTTAGAAAAAAACTGAACACGGACCGCAAAAGGGGCGGCCCCAGCTTTTTTCCTTCGGACCACAACGGTTTTCTGTTCGAGGGGAAATCAGGAGTTGAGTGAAAGTCTGGTGAAGTGCGCACTTGTGTCCCAAGTTTGGAGGACAGATAGAAGTGGGCTGCCAGCCAGGAGCCAGATGTACTGTAAAACCTCCAAAATGGTGTCTCCATAACACCTCCCCCAGAAGCGCGGAGAGCTCAATATGAAATACAGGAAGCCTTCCGGCATCTGAAGTTGATCCAAGATGCCCAACACTCTGTGGGAACTGTTGCAGGGAGAATCTGGCATCCTGCCAGCAAAGATTCTCCATATATATATTTTTTTCTTTCTTTTTCTTTTCCCCCATTTTTAGTATAAGCGTAGGGACCACTCACAGCGCCACCTGTTGTCTAGAAAATATACTGCAGCACAATTATATATATATTTTTAAACTGGAAACCCACAGCATTGAAAAAGAGACTTGTTTGTATATACTCAAAAAAAAAAAAGGTAATTTTCCTAGTGGTGCCCTCCCTTTTTTTTTTTCTTTTTTTTTAATTTTTAATTTTTTGCTTTTTATTATATATATATTTTGATACTTTCTCTTCCTGGATTGTTTGCTTTCCTATTTGTTTGCTCTATTATTTTACGACCAACATTTCTGTGGTTATCCTTTATTATTACTATTTTTTTTTCTTTTTCTCTCTCCCTTCTTTCATTTTCGATCTGTTAGTTGACTGGTTTGTCTGTTGCTCTGTTTACTTCTTTGTCTGTTTGTTTACATGTGGCTGAGTGTCTGGGCATTGGAGTGCTTGTATGTCTGGAAGCATTTTAGTCTGTTTATTTGTATGCCTTGTTTCAATGTACTTTGTACTTTGCTAAATCTCCGGGTTGGCTATATTCCCTAACTAAAAATTTCACATTCAATAAGAATTTGGAGGAATAGCGGATGAGAGCCAACTAGAGCTAGCTTTCAACATAAACGTCAGTTCAGGGAGAGAGACAGCTACCGGAAGAACCCAACGAAGCCGAAAGAGGGGAGCTGAACTGAGAGAAGAGATAGCTAAACACACATCCTCCCCACCGAGGCAAACCACGACTTCAAGAAAACAAATTCCAGGCTTAGATTGAACCAAAGCGGAATATTCTACAGCTCCCATTGAGTCCCTGAAGCGGATAGGCTTCAACTATCCCTGCTGGCTGGCCACAAACAGTGGTCACCAAGTGGAGAAGGCATTGACATTACTGGGACTCTGTCAAGCACAAAACCCTGATGAACTCATTGACCTTACCTGGACTCTGGTAGACACAAAACCCTGACTCACTCGCCCATTGGATAGGACTGTGTTACAGAGTCTGGGTCAACAAAACCTATTGGTGGGGCTGAGAGTGAAGTTACCATAGTCCAGTGGCGAAGCATGAGTAAGGAGGGGAAAGAGACTTCAGCCTCCTTACTCCAAATTATCTACTGAACAGGCCTTTCTGACTCCTCAGAGCATCAGAGCAAGCCACACTTATACCACCAGTAAACTCCTATTAATTAGTTGCTAGAGACCTTGTGATCTTTCCGACCAGGGAGTGGATACTGACCAGGTCAATAGGTTTGGATCTCTTGATTTGGGCAAATTCACTGGTGGTTGAGGGAGAATCTCTGATGCTCTCAGGTTTTTCTCAGGCCCAAATTGTTCTCAGGTGGAACATTCTCCAGTTGTCACTGAGTGCCTAAGATAGTCAAGCCTCAGTTTCCTTTGCTGGTGGGGGTCGAAGAGCAGTAACTGAGTGGGGCTGGCACTGGCTCTACTTCGATTTTGGCAGACACAGAGCCGTGCCACTCTCGCTTGTTGGGCAACTAGGTCGCAGCCCTCCACGGTCTCCAGTGACTG
>NW_003852792.1:60204-61392 GCF_000181295.1 Otolemur garnettii
TAGAATACTTTATTTGCTGGGTGGGTCCCTCTGACCCCACAGAACACTGGAGCAGGCCATACCTGTGCTACGAGAAGATCCCTGCGGTACAGTTGCCAGAGACCTCTCGAACTCCCCTACCTGAGAATTGTGTTAACGGTGACACTTGTCTCATATCATTTGAACTGGACCAATCACCTGAGAACTATCTGAAGAGATACTCTGGGGGTATGATTGAGGGAAGCTGTGGTTTTCCTTTCCCAACCATCACCAGTAAGGGGAGGGGTGACTTAATCACTCTTATTCCTCCACAGCTGATCTTAACCCAGAGTAATTGATTTTCTAAGGTAGAACAGATACCAACTGTAAACAAGATAGAGACAAGCAGACCTCTAGGCTCTCAGACCGTAGCAATATGTGCATCTTAGGCAAAGTTCTAGGGGAAAAGATACAGACACTAGTCCCAGCCTTTGCCCAAAAAGGCCAGCAAAACATCACTCCCAGAGCCCCCAACCCAACTTCCTCCTACTAGCTCACCTAGCCAACCAGAGTAAATCCAGCATGGGGCAGAGCCAGCGGAAGAACTCTGGTAGTAGGAATAACCAAAGTAGAGCAACCCCCCCAAGGAAGGATGTGGCAGAGGTATCTAAAGATCCAACCCGTAGAGAGATGGCTGAGATGACAGAAATTGAGTTCAGAATGTGGATAGTAAACAAGATTAATATGATGGAAGAAAGGAAAGAGCTAGAATTTCAAGAAAGGATTGAAAAAATGTCTCATAAATTATTCAATAGATGTCCCAAGAAATTATTCAAAAGATGAGTCAGGAATTCAATGATTTCAAAGATAAAATGATCAAAGACTTTGAAACTTTGAGACAAGAGGTCGCAGCCCTCAAAGATTTGAAAAACACGGTGGAATCTCTTTGTAACAGAGTGGAACAAACTGAAGAAAGGATCTCTGACATTGAAGACAAAGCCTTTGAACAAGCCCAAGAGCACAACAATGAAAAAAAATGGAAAACAAGAACGGATCTTTCTCTTAGAGAGCTCTGGGATAATTCGAAGAAAACTAATATTCGCCTTATAGGAATCCCTGAAAGTGATGAAGCTGCCTCACAAAACACAGAGGCTCTTCTTCATGAAATTTTGAAAGAGAATTTCCCAGACATCCCAAGAGATCCAGAATTTCAGATAGCAGACAGTTTAG
>NW_003852792.1:65651-88314 GCF_000181295.1 Otolemur garnettii
TCACAGGAATGGAAGAAAAAGTATCCAATGTACACAGCCCTTCTATGAAACTAATATATACTTCTCAAATGAAGGAAACAACTTAGTTCTAGCCCAAGAATATGGGGAGGGGTGGGGAAGGGGAAGGAAGAAGAGTGACTGGGTGGTGGGAGGTTAACTGGAAAGATCAACTATATTTCTGTCTAACAAGGGTACAAGTGAACTTTTCTAGAAATAGAATGTAAATGTTTTGACACAATGACTATGCAAATGACATGAAATTTATGTGAACCAGCTTGATGAAAGTATTTCAAAATGTATATGAAAACACTACACTGTACCCCCTGTTTGCATTAATGTATAGAGCTATCATTTAATAAAAAAAATATATATATCATCTCATCCTGTGTAAGTTTTAAAGGCTGTGTTTAAGATCATGGCCTGGGTTGTTAGAGGTCCGTACTCCAAGTGTTTTAACTTTAATATCAGGGTAATTTTGGTTAAAGAAATAAGTTATAAGAATGCTTTTCCCACTTATGGTTTTAGGATTTAAGTTAGTATACTTAATAAAAGCCTTGGTAAGGTGTTGGAGGAAAGTTGAAGGATTTTTAGATTTTGTATGACTTCCTGTAATTTATTGTGATTTATAGCCTTTTAGCAGAAGTTTTAAGTCTGTAAAGAATATAGGCAATAAAAATATTTTTACCTTTTCTCCCAGTATTATTATTATAATTTTAATTTGCCTGGGAGTTAGGGATTGTAATGTCTGTAGGATGTTTATTGTTTGATATATGAAATTGATCTGCTGCCTCTTTCACCTTCTCCCATACTTATTTGCATTTGTTAAGGTGTTAGGTAAAATAATAAAAAATAAAAATATTATGTTAGGAAAGTTGATTTGATATAGTAATAAATTGAAATTTTTGAATAAAATGAGGAGGATTAGAAGTAAAGGAATTTAGTTTATATAGTGGTATTGTAGGAGGAGTTGGAGGAAGAAAGGCATAAAGACGTTTGGAAGTGTTTTTTTTTTTTTTTTTTGAAGTAGTAACGTTGGATTAAGTTCTGTGGTGGGGCACTGGAAATGCAGCACTTGGAAGACTCACCCCACCTCCACTCCCTACCTCGGCGTTGCCCATGGTGGGGTTTAAGTTCCTCTGACTGAGGCCCTGTCTGTGGATGATGTGAGGCCAGCAGCATACTCCAGTGCATCGGGTTCGGGTCCTCCTGGAGCTGGGATGCCTGGGAATGTAATCTAAACCAGGTGGTAAACTCCATTTAAGATTAAATACCTTTTGAGCCACAGGTGTCACTGTACCCCATGTTTGCATTAATGTATACAGCTATCATTTAATAAAAAAAAAAGAAAAAAAAAGAGAAATAAAAAAAAGATTAAATACCAGCACAAGACTGATAGTAACAAGCACCGTAAGGGAAAGTTGAAAAGAATTCCAAAGAAAGAATTCTGAGGGCCAGTTGGAGGGGAGGAGTTAGGAGATGAGCTTAGATTGGTTGACAGGGAAGTAGAAAGAACAGAGGGTGGAGGTAATTGAGCATTTGGGGGAGGAGTTGAAATATGGTGGTGGAGAGGGAGGGGTCTTTGTTTTCAGGATTGGTGGTTGCATACCTACACAGAAGGAGGTTATTGATTGGGTTGAATAAGCTTTATTTAGGGAGATAGAAAGCAGAAAAAATTTTTCATTATAGGATTTTGGAGTTACTCGAACACAAACTAAGTTTGGTTTTAAGATATGAGAAGTTTTGAACATAGGGGACCTTGCTCCATTTGCCAAGGTGCTCACAATAGTTATATAAGTTTCGAATTGAAGAAAAATTAAATGAACTACAGCTTGGTTAGATACTTTCGTTGTTTAGCTTGTAAAGTGGCCAAACCTGGGTAGAGAGTTTAAGTTTAATTTTACCAGGTGGTGTGATAAGTACCCCGAGGGGGAGTTAGGAGGGACAGAATGGCTTGTACTCATGGCAATTCGTTGTGGAAATAAAGGGTAAACATGCGAGGACCAGGACAAAGGCCAGATGTCTCTGTTCCTTTGTGGCTGGCCGAGTGAACAAGGACAACTACCTAGTGCATAGCTATCACTATGCCTAAGTAGTGTCAGACCCATGGGGCTGAGGTGAGAAAAGTAAAAAGCAGTTCAAGAGAGTCTGTCCTGGCCACCCTGTGTAGGCCTCAGCCAAGCTGCAGACGTTTCTGTTGTCTGCGTGTTTCTCCCCTGACATACTCGGGGCCTAGATTGTAATCTATGATGTTATGTCTCATTTTTTTTTAAATTATTTAAGACCTTTATTAACAGGTGCTTGCAGTTTGTTGACTTTTTGGAAAAAATCAAGTTGTAAACTTTTATTACAAATTAAAAACGAAGTTCTTAAAAATCTCAACTTGACCAGATATGAAACAATTTAAAAACCTTCAAAGGCGTATGAAAAACCAGGCTTTTTTAAAAAACACGTTTGTTATTACCAAAAAAGACTTCTTTAGGTAAAAATAATAAAAACCCCATGCTGCATAGATAATGCAGATAGTTCTAGTTATCTGGTCAACGGGCAAAAAGCAAGCACTTAAGGTCTTCAGCTCCAATCTTTTGTTCATTTCTTATTGCTGGAATTTCATATTCATTTCTTCTTGTTGGATGACTAAACCAGATGATGGTAGAGATGGTCAGCCGGCATTTACTCAGCCCCGCCCTGCTCAGCCTCGGGAGCAGACGAATTCTCAGCTGGTAGATCGGCTGCTTTTGTCTCTTTGCCATCTTGTGGTTTAGGGTTTTCTGGGCGTCTACGTTGGTAATTGAAGTTGCGACGGTACCGACGTTGAGGCGGCTGCTGACCTTGGGTCTCATCTCCTTGATTCTCTTTATCCTCTTCATTGCTGTCCTCTCTGGGCTGTCTTTGGTGAGGAGGGCCCCTGCGGAATTGTGGTCTATAACCCCGATACATATTCTGTCTTACTGGTCTACCTTGTTCTCCTGCATCCTGGTTGTCAGCACCCTCCATCACTTCTCCCTGCACAGGAGGGTTGGAATACTGTGGTCGAAGCCCATAGAGTCTCCTCATGTAGTAAGGTGGGAACCTTCGCCTGCAGTAGGGCCGGGGTTGTTGGGCCTGGCCTTCAGGAGCACTCTCCAATCCCTCGTTCTTTTCCCCACTCTCACTATTCTGGTAATTCTGCTGGTAATTGGGTGGAGGACCCCTGAGACGTGGATAGCGCCTATAATGGTTATGGTCTGCTGCATATTTACTGCCTTGAACTGGAATTCCACCAGGGCCTGTAACATTTGCTGCCTCTGCACCCTTTTCTCCTTCAACAACATCAAACTCCACAGTCTCTCCATCTCCTACACTGTGAAGGTACTTCCCTGGATTATTCTTCTTTATGGCAGTCTGGTGTACAAATACATCTTCCTTGGTGTCATTCCTGTTGATGAAACCATATCCGTTTCTTACATTGAACCATTTTACTGTTACCAAAACCTTCATTGCGATGACCTTCTTGTCCCCGCCGGCAGGCGCCGCTGATGTGAGGCCACCCAGGCCACCGCTCCCTGCGCTGCTGCCCATAGTGCCGGGCTTGGTGTCTGCAGTGCTGAGGGCAGGGGGGGGGCAGCGGGTGGCTGTTGGGTCTCGGCCTTGCTGCTCATGGTTGCGGTGATGGTGACTGGGGCTGGCTGCGGCAGCTACAGCTCCTCCCGATGTGTGATGGTAACTAGGCTGGCGGCGGTGGTGGGGCTGCTCAGGGCTCTCTGGGGTCTGCTCTCTGGTCCACTACCGATCGAACTCTTATGTCTCATTTTTTATTTTATGACCCTCACTCTCTGTCTTATGACCCTCACATGCACTGCCACCCTGAAAAATGGATAAAAGAGAGGCATGGGATTGAGTCGGGGGGCTCCGTTTTGGGAAACATGCTGGTGTTCCGAGTATCCCTGGTGAATAAACCCACTTCCTCTAATCAACTGGTGCCTGGAGTCTTCTGTCTGCCTCAGTTTCCTGCTACATTTCTTGGTTCCCTGACCAGGAAGTGAGGGTTGGTGGAAAAACTGGGCAGCCAGATTCTTTGGGTGAGGGTCTGCCCATCCTGTGGATCACCCTGGTGGGGGAACTCCAGTTGGTTTGGTGACGCAGTCCTCAGAGCACTCCTGGGACAAATTCTCCCAGAGGAACCATTTCCTTGAGGCTGACCTGGTGAGGTCCCTGCGGAGGGTCACTGTGGAGGCTGAGCAACAGAGAGGAACCGGCAACAGGTGGCACCAGGACATCCAGAGTAAGGTAGGATCCTTTTAAGGCCCACTACATTTTTCGTGGAAGAGGGAGTCTGATCAACCCCTGGGCATTAATTTGCCAGCAACTGGAAAGTGTGTGTAAGAGTGTGGTGAGAATGTGTGAAGGTAGGAACTGTTTGAGGCCCACTACATTTTAGTGGAAGAGGGAGTCTGATCACCCTCTGGCATTAATTTGCCCACCAGTGGAAGGTGTGTGTGAGAGTGTGGTGTGAACGTGTGTCTTGGGAGGGAGACCTTGAGCAAAAATGGGGAACAAGCAAGAGAAGCCCACCCCATTAGGTACTATGTTGAAAAACTTTAAGAAGGGTTTTGTAGGTGACTATGGGGTAACTATGTCACCAAGAAAGCTAAAGAGCCTTTGTGAGCAGGAATGGCCCTCCTTTGGGATTGGATGGCCATCAGAGAGAAGTTTAGAGAGATTTCTAGTGTTTGAGGTATGGCACAGAGTTATTGGGAAGGGGGGTCACTATAAGCAGTTTCCATACATAAATTCCTGGCTACAACTAGTAGTGAACCCACCGCCTTGGTTGAGACAGCAGATCGTGACAGTGCTATTAGCACAGAGACAGGAGGGGAGAGTGCTTTCCACCTGACCTAGAGCAGTGGTGCCAAAGATACTGGAAGATCCGGTACAGGAGGACCCCCTAGATGAAGTTTCACCACCCCCATACAGAGAAACTGGGGGTGCTACCGCAACTGAGGAACCAATTCCTCCTCAAAAGCAGACTGAGTCACAACCAGCCCAGCCAGGTACCCTTCGAGGAAAGAAAGGAAAGGTCCCAGAAAGTCCACCTCCCTTAGCAACTTGACTAAGGCCTAAACTGGGGGTCCAGATGCCCCTCAGGGAAACTAGACACAGGAGTGGATGAGGACGGGCACATGGTTGAATGGAGAGTAATGGTATATCAGCTGTTTACGACCACAGACTTACTAAATTGGAAGCATCATACTCCATCCTACACAGAGAAGCCTCAGGCTCTGGTTGATTTGATGCAGATCATTTTACAGACTCACAACGCTACTTGGGCAGATTGTCACCAGCTGCTCATGACTCTCTTTAACACAGATGAGAGACGCTGTGTAATTCAGGCCACCTCTAACTGGTTAGGGGAGAATGCCCCAGACGGGTTCCAAAACCCTCAGGAGTATGTCTGGATTCAGTTCCCTGGAGAGGACCCCCAGTGGGACCCAGATGTGGCAGAGGACAGGGCATGCCTAGTCCGATACTGAGAGGCATTGCTACAGGGGCTGAGGAAGGGGACACAGAAATCTACCAATTTGGCTCGAGTAAATGAGATCCTCCAAGGAAAGACTGAGAGCCCAGGCCAGTTCTATGAAAAGTTATGTGAAGCATTTCGGATGTACAATCCTTTTGACCCTGAGAACCCTGAGAATCAGAGGATGGTTAATATGGCCCTAGTTAGCCAAAGCGCTAAGGATATATGGCAAAAACTGCAGAAGCAGGAGGGGTTTGCAGGTATGAACACCTCGCAACTCCTCGAAATAGCACAAAAGTTTTTTGTGAATCGGGAAGCAGTAAGCCGTAAGGAAGAGGACAGGAGCATGAAGTGAAGGGTCAATCTCATAGCTGCAGCTCTGAAAGGCAAGGGGGGAGGAATCCCTTCCTTTCAAAGAGGACAGGGTAAAGAAGTGCGAGGGAGTAGGGGACCTAGGGTAAAAGGCCCCCCCTTGCGAAGGGATCAGTGTGCAATTTGCCGAAAAACAGAGCATTGGAAGAATGTGTGTCCCCAGAGGCAATGTATGGAGAAACTTGGGAGAGAGGCCACAGAACCAGAAGAGCAGGGAGCCCTCTATAACTTGGTGGGAGAGGCCCTGCTAGACTGAAGGGGACCAGACTCAGCCGCCCCCGGGGAGTCCATGGTCCAAGTAAAGATTGGGGGCAAGGATATTGACTTTCTAATTGATACTGGGGCTGAACACTTGGTGGTCACCCAGCCAGTAGCCCCCCTTTCAGACCACAAAATTGACATTGTAGGAGCGACCAGAGCTACTACCGAACAAGCCTTTTGTCTCCCTCAGAAGTGTTCCATAGGAGGCCACAAGGTAACTCATCAGTTTCTCTACATGCCTGATTGCCCCTTGCCTCTCCTGGGTAGGGACCTCCTAGGAAAATTAAGAGCCACAATCTCTTTCTCTGATCAAGGAACTATGCAGCTACAGTTGTCCAAACCAGGTCTGGTATTAGCCCTAACTATGCCTCAGGAGGAGGAGTGGAGGTTGTATATCACTCAACCAGGGGAAGGATTGAGGACTGAACTGGCCCAGCAGTGGCCACAGGTCTGGGTGGAAGACAACCCCCCAGGGCTTGCAGTAAACCAGCCAACGGTAATAATAGAGGTAAATCCAGGAGCAAGGCCAGTGAGACAAGGACAGTACTGAGTGCCCAGGGAAGCCCTTGAAGGAATCCAGGTGCACCTCCAGAGACTTGAGCAGTTTGGCATAATCATATGATGCCAATCTCCCTGGAACACTCCCTTGTTCCCTGTGCAAAAGCCTGGCACAAAGAACTATAGGCTGGTACAGGATTTGAGGCTTACTAATCAGGCAACTGTGACACTTCATCCCTCAGTGCCAAACCCATACACTCTACTGAGTGTACTACCAGTGGAAGTTAAATGGTTTACTTGCCTTGACTTAAAGGATGCCTTTTTCAGTATAAGACTGGCTCTGGAGAGCCAGAAGCTGTTTGCCTTCCAGTGGGAGAGGCCGGACACAGGAGCTGCAATCCAGTATATGTGGACCAGACTACCACAGGGGTTCAAAAACTCCCCCACGATTTTTAGGGAAGCACTGGCTCGTGATCTCCAGAAGTTCCCAGCCAAGGAACTAGGGTGCGTGTTGCTTCAGTATGTCGATGATCTCCTGGGACACCCTACCCTGGAGGGCAGTGCCCAAGTCACAGACTGCCTATTGCGACATCTAGAGGTATGTGGCTACAAAGTGTCTAAACGAAAGGCCCAGATTTGCCAGAGGCAGGTATGCTTTCTAGGATTTATTATCCAGCAGGGGGAAAGGAATCTAGGCATGGAGAGGTGGCAGGTCATTAGCCGCCTCTCCACCCCCACAAGCCGGAGGCAAGTTCGAGAATTCCTAGGCGCAGTTGGTTTCTGTCATCTCTGGATCCCCAACTTTGCCGTCGTGGCTAAGCCCTTGTATGAGGCAACTAAAGGAGAGGAAAGAAAGCCTTTAGAGTGGGGAAAAGAGCAAGAACAGGCCTTCTCTCAGTTAAAAATGAGGCTAATGACTGTACCAGCACTGGGACTTCCAGACCTGGCCAAACCCTTCACTCTGTATGTCTCAGAAAGAGATAAGACAGCTGTGGGTGTGTTAACCCAGTTGGTTGGGTCCTGGCCAAGGCCTGTAGCCTATCTCTCTAAACAGCTAGATGGAGTGGCAAAAGGATGGCCACACTGCTTATGGGCTCTAGCCGCTACCGCTCTCCTTGTGCAAGAAGCTGATAAGATAACTCTAGGGCAGGATCTCAAGGTAAAAGTACCCCACTCTGTGGTCACTATGATGAACACAAAGGGACATTTCTGGCTTTCTAATGCAAGACTAACTAAGTACCAAAGCTTGATGTGTGGCAATCCATGCGTAACAGTGGAAGTATGCAACACCCTGAACCCAGCCACGCTCCTTCCAGCCAGTGGAAGAGAGACTGAGCATGACTGTGTAGAAATTATAGACAATGTGTACTCTAGCAGAGCTGACTTGCACGACCAGCCTTGGACAGATGCAGACTGGGACTTGTATGTTGATGGAAGCAGTTATGTGACAGCACGAGGTGAGCAGTGGGCCGGGTATGCAGTGGTCACCTTAACAGAGACTGTAGAAGCTAAGCCCCTACCCCAAGGGACTTCAGCTCAGAAGGCTGAGTTAATTGCCTTGACCCAAGCCCTAGAGCTAAGCCAAGGAAAGAGTGTAAATATTTACACTGACTCTAAATATGTCTTTCTGACTCTCCAAGTGCATGGGGAATTATACAAGGAGAAGGGACTTCTAAACTCTGGAAGAAAGGACGTTAAATATCAGCAAGAGATACTTCAGTTGCTAGAGGCAGTATGGAAACCCCAGAAAGTGGCAGTAATGCATTGTCGTGGACATCAAAGGGATGCTTCCATCACCACTAAGGGGAACACCAGAGCTGATACTGAGGCCAAGAGGGCTGCCTCCCAGCCATACCAGGCATCACAAGTGGCTCCCCTCATCCCATGGGTTCCAGAACTCACCCCATCTACTCTTGGGAAAAGAAGGAATGGTTGGCAGCGGAGGGAAGCCAGGACGTGGAGGGAGGATGGATAAAGATGCCTGATGGACGAGTAGCACTCCCCCAGCTTCTAGGAGCCACAGTGGTAATGGTGATGCACGAGAGCATCCATCTGGGACAGGAGTCCCTGGTGAAGCTGCTGGGTCAGTACTTCTACATCTCTCACCTGGCAGCCCTGGCCAAAACTGTCAGTCAGCGATGTGTTACCTGCAGCCAGTTCAATGCCCACCAAGGACTGACGGTACCCCCAGGAATCCAGTCATAGGGAGCAACGCCCTTCGAGGACTTTCAGGTAAACTTCACTGAAATGCCCAGATGTAAAGGGAACAAGTATTTGCTGGTGACGGTGTGCACCTACTCCGGATGGGTAGAAGCATATCCTACCCGCACCGAGAAGGCGCAAGAAGTCACCCTGGCACTCTTAAGAGACATTATACCATGGTTTGGGCTCTCGCTGTGTATTGGGTCAGACAATGGGCCAGCATTCATCTCCGAATTGGTCCAGAAGACGGCCAACATCCTTGGCATCACCTGGAAACTCCACGCAGTCTATCGTCCACAAAGCTCAGGGAAGATGGAACCCATGAATATAACTATCAAAACCAGTTTAGGGAAAGTATGCCAGGAGACAAACTTACAGTGGGTAAGTGCCCTGCCCTTGGTGTTATTTAAGATTAAGATTAAGTGTACTCCTACTAAGAGGACAGGATTTTCACCATATGAGGTCTTATATCACAGACCATCACCCTTACTATGGAGCTTGCCAGGATCTCCCCGGGAATTGGGCGAGGTAGAATTAGGGAAGCAGTTGTAGGCACTGGGTAAGCTGGCAGAGGCAGTGTCAAAATGGGTGAATGAGAGGTGTCCTGTTAGTTTGTTTTCCCCTGTCCACTCTTTCTCTCCAGGAACTGCAGTGTGGGTCAAAGACTGGAGTGTGTCTCCCCTGAGGGCAAGGTGGAAAGGCCCTTACAGCTTTATCCTGACCACACCTACAGCCGTGAGAGTAGCAGAAATTCCTGCTTGGATCCATTACAGCAGAGTGAAGCCTGCTGAGGAACTGGAGGAGAACCTGCCCCTGCCCAAAAAGAGCCAAACCGAGCAAGACATGACAGCTGCAGCTGACCCTGATTCCCCACAGAGTGGACTTCACACCTCAACAACTCCTGGACCTTGAAAAGCTATCTCGGATCCTGACAACCCCCTCAAGCTGGTGTTGCAGAGAATGGCAAGCCCTGTTCCAGTCACATCCTGGGAGCTGACTGGTCCACGCATGGCTGAAGCATGAGGATCTACTTCATCGTGGGACTGTCTTTTTGTGAACTCATGAGAGCTAAGTAGACTTTAGTTTATGCAAATGTTCAGGATGCTAATGTAGAAAATTGTAATCAATATATTCATAAAGTAACCAAAATAGGCCAGAAAGTAACAACTGTTCTATTGTTCTATAGTTATTATGAATGCACAGAAACTCAGCAAGGGACTTGTTTATATAATACCACTGAATATAAGATATGTGACCCTGGAGATAGGCAACCTCATGTTTGCTACAATCCCTCAGAGCCACCCAATTATTATGAGTTTACTGTCAAAACAGAATCAGGGGGCTGGAAAGCTGAGAGAGGACTTCTAGTAACAAGTGCTCAAGGCTATAGAAGTCCAACCCAGGTATCTCTTAAATTTGATGCATGCCACACGCTCAAACTTGCTCATAGCAAGCATGGAATGTCGTGTGGATCACTTGACTGGGAGAGGTCTTATAGGAGAAACCAGAAGTATCTGTGTTCTATAGACTATCCATGTGCTGAATGTGCATACCTGCCATGTGTAATAGAAGGCACCTGGAGTACTAAAGGTAATAGCCAGAAAGAATTCATACTAGAAAAGGAGGAAGCACCAGCCAACTGCACTACTGATATTTGCAACCCCTTGATTCTAACTATAAGAAATCCCTATGACCCTAAATGGGCAAAAAGACTAGTCATGTCTTTGGAAATAGATGGCACCAGCCTAGACCCAATGTGTCAGTTAAGGGTCAGCGGGCGGGTTGCCTCCCGTCAGGCCAGTCGGGTGGCTGTTTACCATACCTTCTATGATGAATTAGAACAGCCTGTGCCGCCACTCCCAAAAAGCACAAAGAATTTGTTCTTTCAGTTGGCTGAAAGTGTGGCACAGTCCCTAAATGTAACTTCTTGCTTTATATGTGAAGGAACTATGACAGGAGATCGGTGGCCATGGGAAGCTAGAGAACTCACTCCCACTGAGCGTAACCCAGACATTGCTCCATATTGGAGAAATCTGAAGGACAATGTGTGGATCCCGAAGGCCCCAATTATCGGGCAATATTGTCTAGCAAGAAGTGAAAGGAAAAATCTCACTGTGCCGGTAGGACAGCTACACTGCCTAAGTCAAAGACTGTACAATGCTACTACTGGAATAACCGTCTGGTGAGGACTGAATCGGACAGAACTGAATCCCCTAGACTGTTTCTCTGAACTCAGAGATGCCTGGTGGCATCCAGGATTTGTACGAAACTGGAGTGCCTCTCAGGGAATGTATTGGATTTGTGGAGGTAAAGCATATGCCCGACTACCAGACCAATGGACAGGCAGTTGTGTCATAAGTTTTATAAAGCCTTCTTTCTTTCTGCTACCCATCAAGTCAGGAGAACTGTTTAGACTTCCCATAACTACCCCAAGGTCAGAAGTCTGATGTCATCGTTGGGACTTACAAATAGGGGAATGGAAAGAGGATGAGTGGCCCCCAGAAAGAATAATACAATACTATGGGCCAGCCACATGGGCAGAGGATGGGTGTGGGGCTACCAAACCCCTATCTATATGCTAAATCGTATCATACGATTACAAGCAGTCTTAGAAATAATCACTAATGAGACCAGCAAAGATTTGATCCTCCTTACCCACCAGCAAACTCAAATAAGAAATGCTGTGTATCAAAATAGATTGGCTTTAGACTATTTACTTGCTGCAGAAGGAGGAGTATGTGGCAAGTTCAATCTGACCAACTGTTGTTTGAAAATAGATGATCAAGGTCTAGTGGTGGAAAATATAGCTAATGAAATTTCCAAATTGGCTCATGTGCCAGTACAGGTGTGGCATGGATTTGATCCAAAATCCATCTTTGGAGGATGGTTTTCTGCTTTTGAAGGTTTCAAGACCCTTATAATAGGAGTCTTAATATTATTGAGTACTTGCCTTCTCCTCCCATGCCTAGTTCCAGTATTACTCCAGATGGTGAGGAACCTAGTGAATTCAGCTGTGTCTCAAAGAGGCCCAAGTGGAGCGTATTACATGCACCACCAACGAACTGTGGCACAGGTTGATGGGGATGATGATGATGAGACTCCATAACAACTTGTTTTGAGTCTCAAAGCGGGGAATGAGGTGAGAAAAGTAAAAAGCAGTTCAAGAGAGTCTGTCCTGGCCACCCTGTGTAGGCCTCAGCCAAGCTGCAGGCGTTTCTGTTGTCTGCGTGTTTCTCCCCTGACATACTCGGGGCCTAGATTGTAATCTATGATGTCATGTCTCATTCTTTATTTTATGACCCTCACTCTCTGTCTTATGACCCTCACGTACACTGCCACCCTGAAAAATGGATAAAAGAGAGGCATCGTATTGAGTCACGGGGCTCAGTTTTGAGAAACACGCTGGTGTTACGAGTACCCCTGGCCGAATAAACCTGCTTCCTTTAATTAACTGGTGCCTGGAGTCTTCTGTCTGGGTCAGTTTCCTGGTACAGGGCCAAAGGAAGCTTGAGACCTGATATCAGGAATTTTCCTGCGAGGTGTGGAAGCCCTGGGCTAAGCCATGCAAGGTTAAGGGGAATAGGGAACTCAAGCTCCGAGAACGGTGAATCGCCCTGCCAGGAATGTAAGCACTCTAGTCCATGATTTAGGGACAAACCTTTCTCTCAAAGGGTACTTATGAAATTTGAATGAGGCCGATGTTGGATGCTGTTAGAACGCCTTGGCGGATGGACAGAAGCCCACGTGCTGGTGAGTTGTCGGGAGTGCGAGAAGTGGTTAGGGAGTTCCCGGGAGTTAAACCCTCTGGGAGCGTTTCCTAATTACATCCCGCTTCTGACACCATATGAAAGAGGGGCACTTCAACTGGCAGAGAATTCTTAGACCACCAAGGCTTTTAGAAAGGTCTTTATTGGTGGGGGGAGGGAGGCTGCAGAGCAGCACCAAGGAGGAGAGAAAATAGGAGAGAAAGAGAAGGAGAGAATGAGGAAGAGAAGGGAGAGAGAGTAGAAAAGAGCAAAGGGGAAGACAGGAGAGAGAGAGAGAAGGAAGGCAGAAGGAGGAGAGAGATGGCAGGGGGAGCATATTCTTATATAGGAGAGTTTTAGAATGGTGACGGGCTAGTGGGATAATCAATAAGGAGTTATTCCACCAGTGGAAAGAGCCATTAGGGGTGTGCAGTGGGAAATTGGAACAGGGTGAGGAGGTAAGCAGGTCACTCCCTGTGCTAGGGAGGAGTTGTAACTTTAAGGGCAGAAAGGGGCTTTGGGGGAGGGGCCTTCTGAATCAATTTTCTAACACCTGTGGCTCAATGGAGCAGGGCACCTGCCCAATATGCCAGAGGTGGTGGGTTCAAACCTAGCCCTGGTCAAAAAGAAAAGAAAAAAAGAAAGAAAGAAAAAAGCAAGTTATGGCTACAATTTTATATTTAACAAAATGTCTTAGAAATCTATATGTTTCTAACAACATTGTTACTAATATTTAATAATATTAATTTTTATGAACAATACTGCACTAATTGCTTTTGTAAAACTTAATTTTCATTTTTGGACATGAATAAATATTTAATATATTCTAATCTGAGAGTCACATTTTCTCTTCTATCTGTATGTATTTGCCTATTCTGGATATTTCATACAAATAAATCCTATGATATCTAAATTTTTGTGTTACTTTTTTCACATAGAATAATATATACAAGAATCATCCACATCATAGTATGTATCAGTACTTTATTCCTTTATATGTCTCAGTAATATATGTATTCCATGGTATGGGTAGACCACATTTTGTTATCCATTCATCTGTAGAACTTTAAAAAATATTTTAAAAATATTTTAATTAGTTAATACTTTGAAACTAGTATACATTTTAAAGCAGTTGATCAACACTTATGTACATATATAGAGGCAAAACTCAACAGAACTCAAGTAGGTGGGAGGGGAGTGGAGGGCTGGGTAAATTCACACTTGATGGGTACATGGTATATTGGGTCAAGGGCACATTTAAAACTCTGACTTAAAATATACAGAAGCCAACTATGTAACCAAAATGTGTGTCTCCCCATAGTATCCTGAAATAAAAGAAATGCAGTAAGGAAATATAAAATAAACTTAATAAGTTACTCAAGCAGAATATAAAGTATAATTTTTATGTGAAATTGGAAAATGCAAAATATTTCATTATTTATACTTTTGAGAGAATTTTTCCCTAAAAATAGCAAATTAAATCAGTTATTTTTATAAGATTATAGACATTATAGGGAATATATTAATATTTGATACCATTAAATGTATTAATCAAATCTTAGCCTTAAACAAAACTGTAAGAAAATGACTTTGTAAATAAATGATATAATAAAAAATAACAGCATTTAAACAAAATTTTGTGCAGATACTGGCATGGTTGTGGAGAGAAGAGAACACATTCACATTGTTGTTGGGATTGTAAACTAATACAACCTCTTTGGCAAGAAGTATGGAGAAACCTCAAAGAACTCAAAATAGACCTTCCATTTGATTCTGCAATTCCATTACTAGGTATGTTCTCAGGAGAACAAAAAATATTTTTATTATAATGACATTTGTACTAGATTGTTTATCACAGCTCAATTTATATTCACCAGATGCAGTATCACCCCAACTGCCCATGAACCCATGGATAGGTTTATAAACTCTGATATATATATATATATGCCATGGAATGTTATTCAGCCATAAAAGATGGAGGCTTTATATTTTTGTATTAACCTGCATGGATTTGGAGAACATTCTACTTAGAAAAGTATCACAAGAATGGAAAAGCAAGTATCCAATGTACTCAATACTAACATGAAGCCAGTAGATGAACAAGTACACACCCACCCAAGAGAAAAACTCAATTAAATTCAACTTTAGGGAAAGGGGGAGAAAAGAAGGGTAAGAAGAGAGGACAGAGAGTGATTGGTATGCTCTCACCTAACAGGCACAATGTAAGGGTACATGAAATACCTCCTCAGTGAAGGGCACAACTACAACAGGGACTGTATCTAACAAAAGCAAACATTGCAACCTTATCATTTGTAACCTCATGTTAATTAAAAATAATAATTTTTGCAAATTTACAACTATATTTGTTTAAAATTAAATAATAATTTTAACTAGCATTTTAATATTAATGGGTTAAACTTCCCATGCAAATATTTGTAACGTATACAAACTAAAATAATTATTATCAAAATATTATGAGTGAAATTTATTTCAAAATAGAATAAGAGAGAAGATAATTGCACCAGATATATACATATGAAATAATGCACCATGTGGTTGATGGTGGCTGGAGGTGAGCAAAGTTTACAAAATCATTAAGCTATTCTATTTTTATGCATGTTTGTGTTTTTCTTTTTTCTTTTTATTAAGTCATTTGTAAATAGATTATAAATACATTTATACCACTGTGGGATTCAATGTGTCAATTACTATGTTTCCCTGAAAATAAGACTCTGTCTTATATTTATTTTTTCTCAAGAAGTCACACTAGGGCTTATTTTCAGGGGATGTCTTATTTTTATTAAGTATAATACAACAATCTACATTTATTCAGATACAGTTAAGTCATCTTCTTCTGGAACCTGACAGGGGGAGCTGACCTTGTTGGTGGGGCTGGTGCTAGTGATGCATGAACTCCTTTCCCCAGCTGTTTGCACATGTACAATAGGATGCCTCCAACTGTGATAACCACCTGCACAAGTGCGAACAGCTTGGAGAAAGGAGCTGTGGCAGATAAAAGGTATTCCAGTATTCCTTACCGCTCATAGCCACACCCATCACTAGGTCTTATTATCAGGGTAGGGCTTATATTTAACAAATGCATAGAAATCCTACTAGGGCTTATTTTTTGAGTAGGTCTTATTTTCAAGGAAACATGGTATTTGTACAAATTGGAGTGCTTACATCCTACTAATCAACATAGCCTTCACCTCATTTACCCAATTACAGGATTAAGACATTTGTGCTCTACACCCAATAGATCCAACTTGTACTTGCAATATGCTTCATAGGTGTGGTCCCCCTACTAACCTTCCCTCTATTGACCCACCCGCCTTCCTTCCCCTCTCCCTCCCTTTCCCTCCTTCATCTTAAGCTATAGTTGTGTTTCATTTTTCATATGCAATGTGAGTGATTGTAAATTGGTTTCACAGTAGTACTGAGTACACCGGATATATTTTTTCATTCCTGAGATACTTTACTAAGAAGAATATTTTCCAGCTTCATCTATGTAAACATAAAAGAGATAAAGTCTTCATTTTTTAAAATGCTGCATAGTATTCCATGGTATACATATACCACAATTTATTAATCCATTCATGAGTCGATGGGCACTTGGGCTTATTCCATGACTTGGCAGTTATGAATTGGGCTGAAATGAACAATCTGGTGCAAATATCTTTATTCAAGATGATTTTTGATCCTTAGGACATACACCTAGAAGTGGAATTGCAGGATCAAACGGCAGGTCTAGATTCAGATTCCTGAGTGTTCTCCAAACTTCCTTCCAAAAGGGACGTACTAGCTTACATTCCCACCAGCAGTGCAGAAGTGTTCCTTCTTCCCTACATCCACACCAGCATCTGAAGTTTTGAGATTTAGTGATGTGGACTACTCTTACTGGAGTTAGATGTTATCTTAGAGTAGTTTTGGTTTGCATTTCTCTGATGATTAATGATGATGAGCATTTTTTCATGTGTCTGTAGACCACGTGCCTATCTTCTTCAGAGAAGCTTCTGTTCATGTCTCTTGCCCACAATGAAATGGGATCACTTGTTTTTCTTTTTTCTTTTTTTTTTTTTTTGGCCAGGGCTGGGTTTGAACCTGTCACCTTTGGCATATGGGACTGGTGCCCTACTCTTTTGAGCCACAGGCACACCTCCACTTTTTTTTTTTTTTTTTTTTACTAATAAGTTTGAGTTCCCTGTGGATTCTGTTTATTAGACCTTTCTCAGAAATATAACTTACAAAAATCCCCTCTCATTCAGAGGGCTATTTGCTTTACTTAGTGTGTTCTTGGCAGTGCAGAAGCTTTTTAATTTGATCAGATCCCAGTAATGTATTTTTGATGTTGCTTCAATTGGCCGGGGTGTTTTCCTCGTAAAGTATTCTCCCAGGCCATTTTTTTTCAAGTGTTTCCCCTGCATTCTCTCTAATAATTTTTATCATTTCATATCTTAAGTCTAAATCCTTTAACCAGTGAGAGTTAATTTTTGTTAAAGGAGAAAGTTGTGGGTCCAGTTTCAGTTTTCTACAGGTTGCCAGCCAATTCACCCAGCACCAATTGTTGAATAGGGAATCTTTCCCCCAATTTATATTTCTGATGGGCTTATCAAAGATCAAATGATGATAAGTGTTTGGGTTCATCTCTTGGTTCTCTATTCTGTTCCATACATCTACCTCTCTATTTTTGTGCCAGTACCATGCTGTTTTGACCATATTGATTTATAGTATACTCTGAAGTCTGGAAGTGTGATTCATCCTGATTTGTTTTTATTTCTGAGTAATGTCTTGGCTATTCAATGTTTTTACTGTTTCCATATAAAACAAAATACTAAATTTTCTAGGTCTTTAAAGTATGACAGGCTCGGCGCCTGTAGCTCACGTGGCTAAGGGGCCAGCCACATACACCTAAGGTGGTGGGGTCGAATCCAGCTCGGGCCACCAAACAACAATGATGGCTGCAACCAAAAAATGGCCAGGCATTGGGGTGGGAGCCTGTGGTCCCAGCTACTTGGGAGGCAGAGGCAGGAGACTCCCTTGAGCCCAGGAGTTGGAGGTTGCTGTGAGCTGTGGTGCCACAGCACTCTACCCAGGGGGATAGCTTCAGGCTCTATCTCAAAAAAAAAAATGACAGAGGTGCTTTAATAGGGTGCTTTAATCACATTAAATCTGTAGATTGCTTTAGGTAGTATAGACATTTGAACAGTGTTGATTCTTCGCAGCCATGAGCATGGTATATTTTTCCATTCGTTAACATCTTCAGCTATTTCTTTTCTAAGGGTTTCATAGTTCTCGTTATAGAGATCTTTCATGTTCTTAGTTAGATACACTCCCAGATATTTCATCTTCTTTGGCACTATTGTAAATGGAATAGAGTTAAGTAATATAGGTACTAGTTCTTGACTGTTTTTTCCCTTTGACTATTGTTGGTATATATAAAGGCTATAGATTTGTGAGTATTAATTTTGTAACTTGAGACGTTGCTGTATTCCTTGATCACTTCTAGGAGTTTTGTAGTTGATTCCCTGGGCTTTTTCAGATATATAATCATACTATCTGTGAAGAGTGACAGTTTGATGTCCTCTGGCCCTATTTGGATCCTCTTGATTGCCTTCTCCTGCCTGATTAAGGTGGCAAAGGCTTCCATTCCAATGTTAAAAAGCAGTGGAGACAGTGGTTATCCTTGCCTGGTTCCTGATCTGAGTGGAAATGATTTAAATTTTACTCCATTCAATATGATATTTGCTGTGGGTTTGTTGTAGATGGCCTCTATCAGTTTAAGAAATGTTCCTTCTATTCCTATTTTCTTAAGCGTTCTGATCCAGAAAGGATGCTGGATATTGTAAAAATCTTTTTCTGCATCAATCGAGAGAATCATATGGTCTTAGTTTTTTTTATTAGATCATATTTGTGCACATTAAATCTATCATTGGATGGTCTTAGTTTTTAAATTTGTTATGTGATGTATTGTATTTATAGATTTACATGTATTGAACCATCCTTGGGACTCTGAGATGAAACCCACCTCTGGTCATGATGTATAATTTGTTTGATGTGTTGTTTGATTCTGTTTCCTAGGATCTTATTGAATATTTTTGGATCAATATTCATTAGAGATATTGGTCTATAATTTTCTTTTCTTGTTGGGTCTTTTCCTGGTTTGGGTGTCAGGGTAATATTTACTTCATAGAATGAGTTGGGAAGTAGTCCTATTTGTTCCATGTTTTGGAAAGTGTTAAGTAATATAGGTACAAGTTCCTCTTTAAAGGTTTGGTAGAATTCTGATGTGAAGCCGACTGGTTCCGGGCTTTTCTTTTGGGAGAGATTTTTTATAGTTGATGCTATTACTTTTCTTTTCTTTTCTTTTCTTTTTTTTTTTCCTGAGACAGATACCTCAAGCCTTCACCCTGGATAGAGAGCTGTGGCATCACAGCTCACAGCAACCTCCAATTCCTGGTCTCAAGTGATTCTCCTGCCTCCGCCTCCCAAGTATGGACTATAGGCACCCACCACAATGCCCAGCTATTTTTGGTTGCAGCCGTCATTGTTGTTTGGCAGGCCCGGGGTGGATTTGAACCTGCCAGCTCAGGTGTATGTGGCTGGCACCTTGCCCACTGAAGCCACAGGTTCCAAGCCAGTTGATGCTATTTCTGAACTTGTTATAGGCTTGTTCAGCATTTCCTCTTCTTTCTAGCTAATTCTAGGAGGGTGATATGTTTTTAAGTATTGATCGATTTCTATCAGATTTTCATAATTCTGAGAAGAGTTTTATGTGCTATTCATTAAGAATTTATTGAATTTCTGAGGAGTCTATTGTTATTTGGCCTTTATCATTTCTGATTGATGAAATTAGAGATTTTACTCTTCTACTTCTGTTAGGTTAGCCAAAGGTTTATTAATTTATTGACCTTTTCAAAAAACCAACTGTTTGTTTGATTGGTCTGTTGTATGATTCTTTTGTTTTCAATTTCATTTAGTTCTGGTCTAATTTTAATTATTTCTTTTCTTCTGCTGGGTTTGAGGTTGGAATTTTCTTCCTTTTTCAGTTACTTGAGATGTCCCATTAAGTTGTTGACTTCCTCTCTTTCCATCTCTGGAGAAAGGCTTGGAAAAGTATAAATTTCCCTCTTAGGACTGCTTTTGCAGTATCCCAGAGGTTCTGACCACTCATATCTTCATTATCATTTTTTTCTGAAAATTTGGTAATTTCCTTCTTAATCTCATCTATGACCAGCTATCTTTCAGCATCAGGTTATTTAGTTTCCATATTTTTGTATGCATATGCAGATTCCTGTTGTTACTGAGTTCAACTTTTATTGAAAGGTGGTCCGTGAAAATACAAGGAATGATTTCTATTCTTTTAAATTTAGGTTAGACTTGTCACCTAAGATGTAATCAATTTTGGAGGATGGGCTGATGAGAGGAATGTGTATTCAGTTTTGTTAGGATGAAATGTTTTGTAGATGTCTATTAGATCCAAATGTTGAATGGTTAATTATAAGTCTAAAATTTCTTTGCTAAGTTTCTTTTTTGACGATTTATCCAACACTGCCAAAGGGGTGCTAAAATTTCCAACAATTATGGTACTGGAGGACATCAAGTTGCTCATGAAAGTTAAAGTCTTATAAATTGAGGTGCATTCTGGTTGGGTGCATAAATGTTGATACTTGAAATCTCATCATGTTGAGTGTTGCCCTTAACAAATAAGGAGTGCCCATCCTTATCCTTCCTTACATTTGTTGGGTTAAAGCCTATTGTATCTGCGAATAAAATTGCAACACCTGCTGTTTTCTGATTTCCATTTGCCTGAGTTTTAGATGACCACCCCTTCACCCTGAGTCTATGTTTATCTTTTAACATAAGGTGAGATTCTCGAATGCATCAGATGTCTGACCTGAACTTTTGCATTCAGTTAGCCAACCTGTGCCTCTTTACAGGACAATTTAAGCCATTCACATTAATGGAGAGTATTGATAAACCAGATAATATTTGGGGTATCAAGGTTTTTGAAAGTCCAATGGACATTTTTAATGCTTTTGCCACCATGGAAGTTGGAATTTGATAAAAAGTTTCTGAGGGAGTTTACTATGGTGGTGGAGGAATGTGCTGTTCATTATGGAGGATAGGTCTGAGGATATCCTGGAGAGCTGGTGTAGTTATGGCAAGTTTCTTCAACATGTGAATGTCATTCAAGTATTTAATTTCTCCATCATAGATGAAACTAAGTTTAGCTGGATACAGGATCCTGGGTTGAAAATTATTTTGTTTAAGGAGATTAAAAGTCGATGACCTCCCCTTCTAGCTTGAAGGGTTTCAGCAGAGAGATCTGCAGTCATTTTAATGTTTTTCCCCTTGTAGGTTATGGTTTTCTTATGTCTTGCAGCTTGCAGAATTTTCTCCTTCATATTAATTTTGGTGAAGCTAATTATAACGTGTCTATGAGAAATTTTATTTGGGTTGTGTTGTACCAGTGTTCTGAAATTGTCTGCTATCTAGATTTCAGAATGTCTTGCCATGTCTGAAAAATTCTCTGTGATTATTTCATGAAGTAAAGCTTGTGTATCCTTCGTAGCAACCTCATCACCTTCAGGTATTCCTATAATGTGAATATTGGATCTGTTTGAATTATCCCAGAGCTCTCTGAGATAATGATCCATTTTTATTCTCCACTTTTTTCCCTCATTGAGCATTTGGGAATGTTCAAAATCTTTGTCTTTAATGTAAGAGATCGTTTCTTCTGCCTGTTCCATTCTGTTACTGAGAGATTCTACTGTATTTCTCAGATCTTTGAGGGGTGCAAGTTCTTGCCTCAATGCATCAAAATCTTTGGTGATTTTGTCTATGAAATCATTGAATTCTTGAGACATCTTTTGAATTACTCCTTGAAATTCGAATTCCATCCTTTCCTCCATTCTGTTGATCTTATTTGCTATCCAAATTCTGAATTTGATTTCTGACATCTCAGCCATTTTTTTTATGAATGGGATCTTGTGCTGTATCTGCCATATCATTCCTTGAGGGAGTTGATCTACTGTGATTATTCATGTTGCCAGAGCTTTTCTACTGATTCTGCTTCATAATTTTTTTTCACCATTGGCTAGATGGGCACATACGGTGAAATTGGACTGGGAGTTCCTGGGTTGTGGTTAACCAGCCCTTTGTTAAGGATCTGGGACTGATGGCTGCAGCTTACTCTCTATAGCTTTGTGAAGGACCCATACAGTATTACATTCTGAGGTTGGGGAAACCTGCTTGATGTGGTCGGGTTAGGTAGCTCTGTCTTGTATTCAGCTGGTTCTTGTCTGATCTTAGTGGACCAGTGACTCTGGTGAAGTTTTAGCTATGGAGAAATACAAGTAATTAAGACAGTCCATCCTCTATGGACAACAACTGGAAGAGGAAAATCAACCCTTCCCGTTACCACACAACCAGGGTATCACCCGAGAGGGTCCTTGGGAGATTGGCCCAGGTTGGAAGTTCCATCCTAATTGACCCAGTCAGTATGAACTCTCACGTGGGAGAGTTCGAAAGGTCTCCAGCAACAGATGGTGGAGGTCTACTAACTCCTCAAATTTGGCTTGCTCTGGTTCTCTGTGGAGTCAAAAAGGCCTGCCTGGTAGCAGAGTTGGACCAGGGGGCTGAGTCTCTTTCTCCAGTTTTCTCCTTTTTAACACCCAGACACTGGTGACGCCACAGGGCTGAGGTCCTTCCCCCTCCAATAAGCAGACCTGCTGGGGGTTTGTGCCTGTTAGAGTCAAAGGAAGGTCAATGCCCCTGCAGCCCAGCCACTACCCTCTGCTACCAGCCGGCTGGGGGAGCTGAGGCCTGCCTGCCTCAGGTACTCAGTAGCCACTGGCAGCGAGTGTTCCACTTGGACTTAATGTGATCCTGAGGGTAACAAGTCAGCAAATGCTTTTCTCCCTCAGCCACCACAACTTAGCCTCTGCTGCTCTGATGCACCAGTATTCCTATAGAGTGAGTTCTGGTTTCCTCTGGCAGTCCTCAGAGCTGCGGAGGTGTCTCTCAAAGATTAGACTGCAGTGGGATTGCTCTTTTTTTTTTTTTTTTGGAGACAGAGCCTCAAGCT
>NW_003852792.1:88464-90676 GCF_000181295.1 Otolemur garnettii
CCACAACACCTGGCTATTTTTTGGTTGCAGCCGTCATTGTTGTTTGGCCGGTCCGGGCTGGATTCGAACCCGCCACCTTAGGTGTATGTGGCTGGCCCCTTAGCCACTTGAGCCACAGGCGCCAAGCCTGGATTGCTCTTATTTTGCTGGACCTCTGTGGGAAGTGACTCTGCGCAGCTCTCCGGTTCCTGTCACAGCCAGGGTGTTCTGGCTGTAGGAGCAGCTCTAGGAGCGTGGTACATGCATCCAGCAGCAGGGCTGGGGATGCTGCACACAGTTCTTGCAGTCCCTGGCTCCCGGTGACATCAGCAAGGAGAGTGCACTCGGGTCATGACTCTTGCCAGGCAGGGCGCAGGGCAGAGGCTGGGATGTCATGGGCGGTATGGTGCGAGAAGTGTGGCTCTAGCAGTCTCTGGCCAAGCGGGTGGCAGGGCACTTGGTCTGGCAGGGATGGAGGGTGTTGCTCTTGAGCCTCTTCCCACAGTCCCCACAGTCTCTGCAGGGGTTAGGCTTCTGGTTCATCAGGTAAGTGGGGAAGGGTGGACTAGAATTTCAGAATGGCAGGGAAAACAGTTCAAATTTTCTGCCTGGCAAGACAGTTTTCAAAGTCACAGGGTCCCACTGGGGAAGTAAATCCCACTTCCTACAGCTCTCACCCGTGGGGTGAGACAAGACGTCCTCAGTTCAACACTTGCCTGTAGAAAACCTATAGAAACAAATGAAGCAAAAAAGAAAGAAAAGACAAACACAACTTTCTTGGGAGAAGAGACAGACACTTTTCCTTTGGGATGTATTTTGTACCTCAAGTTTGCTGTCTTGGAGTCACAGGTTACCTCAGCAGAAGTGACCTGCAGATATCACTCTCCTATCTCGGCTCCCAGTCTTCAGCTTAATTGGGTACTTTCTGGATGTTATCCTTCCCTCTGGATGGGAGCTTCTGTAGGAGGCTGGCTGCAGTTGTCCATCTTACCCATCCCTCCCCCATGTTTGTGTTTTTCATAGTAAAAATTGTTAAATTTTCACTTGTTAGTCCTTTATACATAATTATTTTGCATTCATGACAGTAAGAGTGCTAAATAAACTAACCAGACATGAATGTCACATTTTTAGATAAGTATTACCTAATCACGTAGGACAGTCTCCATATATAGAATGTCTACAAAATCTTTCCAGGAAAATGATTTACAGTATATAAAATTCCTGTTTTAAAGATATGTGTGTGTGTGTATTCACACAAATAACTGCAAAATATTAAGGGGGCAAAAATATTTTTGTTACATGGCTTGACCCTGGTCTATTTATCTGTGTACCCCCTGAATAGTGTTCACTGACTGTACCTTTTAGGCGAGTTTTTGTCCTTCCCCTTTGCTCAATTGCCACTGAGTTTTGCTTCCTTCTGTGCTCATGTGTGCCCAAAAGTTATTTCCAATTTAATAGCAAGTACAAGTGGTGTTTGTTTTTCTATTCTTTAGAAACTTCACTTAGGATAATGCTCTCCAATTCCATCCAAATTATTGCAGAAAGAGGGATTAAAAATGGAAAACAAGAAGTTGTCTCCCAGCACAGGCCTGTCAAGGAAAGCAGGGAAAGCTTCAGATAGCTGCCTACATGTGGACCACTCCTCTTTGGAGCAGCAATGCAAAACCACAGAGAAGCAATGTAGGATGCTCAGTGTGGGGATAAAAAAAACCATGATAAATGATACATATAACAAGATTACAGAACATTAGGGGAATTAGAGGAGAGCAGAGCACAGTGCAAGACAACTCCTACCATGGCCACAGAACTTCTACTTGCTCATATGGGGTCCTGCCTGAAGGCTGTGTAAAGTCCTTGCACTGGACAACAGAGACAGTGCGAATCAGACAACAACTAAAGCCATCCTGAACTTTCAGGTTCACCATACCAGGTCTGCATCAGATTTTTGGTCTTCTGGATATATGCCTAGTAGAAGAATTGTAGGATCAAATGGAAGGTCTGTTTTTAGTTTTCTAAGTGTTCTCCAAACATCTTTCCAAAAGGAACATATTGGGGATTCTGGGAAGATGGCCGACTGGTAGCAACCCTGGTCAGAGGCTCCTGAACAAAGGAAGAAAAACTGGTTGGAATCGGAATCAGAATCTATGAAGTCAAAGACGGGGAGCTGAGCCCAGAAAGAAGTTCGGCAAGCTATAAATCCAAGGAAGATCATTTAAGAACATAAAATACAGGT
>NW_003852792.1:101744-102936 GCF_000181295.1 Otolemur garnettii
GTGTTCTGATCATGAAGGGATGCTGGATATTATCAATAGCTTTTCCTGCATCAATTGAGAGAATCATATGGTCTTTGTTTTTTAATTTGTTTATGCGATGAATTATATTTATAGATTTATGTATATTGAACCAGCTTTGAGACTCTGGGATAAAACCCACTTGGTCATGGTGTGTAATTTTTTTGATATTTTACTATATTCTGTTTGTTATTGTCTTGTTGAATATTTTCACATCAATATTCATTAGTGATATTGGTCTATAATTTTCTTTTCTTGTTGGGTCTTTTCCTGGTTTGGGGATCAAAGTGATTTCACTTCGTAGAATGTGGTGGGTATTATTCCTTTTTTTCTATATTTTGAAAAGGTAGAGTAATATAGGTAGTAGTTTCTCTTTAAAGGTTTGGTAGCATTCTGACGTGAAACCATCTCGTCCCTGGCTTTTCTTTTTGGGATGATTTCTTATAGTTGATGCTAATTCAGAAGTTGATATAGGCCTGTTAAACATTTCCACTTGATACTGGCTAAGTCTTGGAAGGTGTCGTGCTTCCAAGTATTGGTCAATTTCCTTCAGATTTTCATATTTCTGAGAATAAAGTTTCTTGTAGTATTCATTAAAGATTTTTTAAATTTCTGATGAATCTCTTGTTATTCCATCATTAACCTTTCTGATCAATGGAATTAGAGATTTTACTCTTTCTTTCCTGGTTAGGTTAGCCAAAGGTTTTTCTATTTATTGACCTTTTCAAAAAACCAGCTTTTTGATTTATTGATCTGTTGTATAATTCTTTTGTTTTCAATTTCATTCAATTCTACTCTAATTTTGAATATTTATTTTTTTCTGCTGGATTTGTGACTGGAATAGTCTTCCTTTTCCAGTTGGTTGAGACATTCAATTAAGTTGTTAACTTCGTCTCTTTCCGTTCTCTGGAGGAAGGCTTGCAGTGCTATAAATTTCCCTCTTAGGACTGCCTTCACGGTATCCCAGAGGTTTTGATAATTCTTGTCTTCATTATTGCTTTTTACCAAAAATTTGGTAATTTCCTTCTTGATGCTGCTATCATTCAGTAAAAGGTCATTTAGCTTCCATATTTCTGTATGAGTATGCAGATTCCTGTTGTTATTTAGTTCAACTTTTATTCCATGATGGTCCAAGAAGATGCAAGGAATAATTTTTTTTTTTTTTTTTTTTTTT
>NW_003852792.1:103620-111725 GCF_000181295.1 Otolemur garnettii
TCTTTTAAGGTAAGATGAAATTCTTGTACGCAGCAGATATCTGGCCTGAGTTTTTGTTTCCAGTCACCCAATCTGTTCCTGTTTAGAGGATAATTTAAGCTATTCACATTAATTGAGAATATTGATAAGCCTGGTAGAATTTGGGGTATTGAGTTTTTCAAAAGTCCAGTGAACATTTTAAATCCTTTTTCCACTGTGGAAGTTGGAATTTCTTTTTTAATTAAATGATAGCTGTGTACATTAATGTAATCATGGGGTACACTGTGGTGTTTTCATATACAATTTGAAATATTTTCATCAAACTGGTTAACATAGACTTTATGTCAATTTTCTTAGTTATTGTGTTAAGACGTTTATACTTTACTTTTAGAAAGATTCACTTGTACCCTTGTAAGACAAACCATAGATGTGATCCCTCCAATCACCCTCCTTCCACCCATCCACCCCTCCCCCCACCCTAAATTCTTAGGCTGTAATTAGGTTATAGCTTTCATAAAGCTATAACCTAGTTTAATAGTAGGGCTGTGTATATTGGATATTTTTTCTTCCATTCTTGTGATACTTTGCTAAGAAGAAAATTTTACAGCTTCATCCATGTAAACATGAAGAAGATAAAGTCTCTATCTTTCTTTATGGCTACATAGTATCCCATGCTGTACATATACCTCAGTTTATTGATCCATTCCTGGATCGATAGGCACTTGGGCTTCTTCCATGACCTGGCAATTATGAATTGGACTGCAATAAGCATTCTGATACAAATATCTTTGTTGTAATGTGCTTTTTAGTCATCTGGGTAAATGCCCAATAAAGGAATTGCAGGATCAAATGGCAGGTCAATTTTTAGTTCTCTAACTGTTCTCCAAACATCTTTCCAAAAGGAACGTGTTAGTTTGCACTCCCACCAGCAGTGTAGAAGTGTTCCCTTTTCTCCACATCCTTGCCAGCATCTCTGGTTTTGGCATTTTGTGATATGGACTAGTCTTATTGGAATTAGGTGATATCTCAGAGTAATTTTGATTTGCATTTCTCTAATGATTAAAGATGGTAATCATTTTGTCATATATTTATAGGTTGTACACCTATCTTCTTTAGTGAAATTCCTCTTCATGTCCTTTGCCCACCCTGTGATGAGATCACTTGTTTATTTCTTGCTAATACATTTGAGTTCTCTGTGGATTCTGGTTATTAAACCTTTTTCGGAGACATAACCTGCAAATATCTTCTCCCATTCTGAGGGCTGTCTGCATGCTTTACTTACTGTGTCCTTGGCTGTGCAGAAGCTCTTTAGTTTGATCAGGTCCCAATAGTGTATTTTTGATGTTGCTTCAATTGTCCCAGGGAGTCTGCCTCATAAAATTTTCACCCAGGCCGATTTCTTCAAGTGTTTTCCCTGTACTTTTTTCTAGTATTTTTATGATTTCATGTCTTAAGTTTAAATCTTTAATTCAGTGAGAATCTATCTTTGTTAATGGTGAAAGGTGTGGGCCCAGTTTCAGTCTTCTACAGGTTGCCAGCCGGTTCCCCCAGCAACATTTGTTAAATAAGGAATCTTTTTCCCACTCAATGTTTTTAATTTGCTTGTCAAAGATAAGGTAACGGTAGGTAGCTGGATGCATCTGTTGCCTCTCTATTCTGTTCCATACATCTACCTCACTGTTTTGGGGTCAGTACCATGCTGTTTTAAACACTATCGATTTATAGTATAATCTGAGGTCTGGTAGCATGATTCCTCCTGCTTTGTTTTTATTCTTGAGTAATGTCTTGCTTATTCGAGGTTTTTTCTTGTTCCATATAAAACAAAGTTTGTTTTTTTTTTTTTTTTTTTGAGATCTTTAAAGTATGACCGTGGAGCCTTATGGGGGATTGCATTAAAATTATATATTGATTTGGGTAATATGGACATTTCAACAATGTTGATTCTTCCCAGCCATGAGTATGGTATATTTTACCATTTCTTAACATTTTCAGCTCTTTCTTTTCTTAAAGTTTCATGGTTCTCTTTATAGAGATCTTTCACGTCCTTTGTAAGGTAAACTCCCAAACAATTCATCTTCTTTGGCACTATTGTGAATGGAATAGAGTCCTTGACTATTTTTTGGTTTGGCTGCTGTTGGTGTATATAAAGGCTAGAGATTTATGAGTGTTGATTTTGCAGCCTAAGTCGCTGCTGTATTCCTTGATTACTTCTAAGAGTTTAGTAGTAGAATCTCTGGTATTTTCCAGATATACAATCATATCATCTGCCAAGAGTGAAAGTTTAATTTCTTCTGACCCTATATGGATACCCTTGATTGCTTTCTCTTCCCTGATTGCGATGGCTAAAACTTCCATTATGATGTTAAAGAGCAATGGAGACAATGGGCAACCTTGCCTGATTCCTGATCTGAGTGGAAATGATTTCAACTTAACTCCATTGATTACAATGTTGGCTGTGGGTTTGCTGTACATGGCCTCTATCAGCTTAAGAAATGTCCCTTCTATACCAATTTTCTTAAGTGTTATAATCATGAAGAGACACTGGATATTATCAAATGCTTTTTCTATATCAATTGAGAGAATCATATGGTCTTTGTTTTTTAATTTGTTTATGTGATGAATTATATTTATAGATTTACGTATGTTGAACCTTCCTTGAAATCCTGGGATAAAACCTACTTGGTTGTGGTGTATAATTTGTTTGATGTGTTGCTGGATTCTGTTTGTTAGGATTTTGTTGAATATTTTCGCATCAATATTCATTAGTGATATTGGTCTATAGTTTTCGTTTCTTGTTGGGTCTTTTCCTGGTTTGGGAAACAGGGTGATGTTAGTTTAATAGAATATATTGGGTAGTATTCTGTCTTTTTCTATGTTTTGGAAAGGGTTGAGTAATATAGGTACAAGTTCCTTTTTAAAGGTTTTGTAAAATTCTGACCTGAAACCATCTCATCCTGAGCTTCTCTTTTTGAGAGATTTTGTATAGTTGATGCTATTTCAGAACTTGATATTGGTCTGTTCAACATTTCCACTGCATTTTGGCTAAGTCTTGGGAGATGACATACTTCCAAGTATTGCTCAATTTCCCTCAGATTGTCATATTTCTGGGAATAAAGTTTCTTGTAGTATTCATTAAGGATTTTTTTAATTTCTAAAGGGTCTGTCGTTATTTCATCTTTACCATTTCTGATTGACAAGATTAGAGACTTTATTCTTTGTTTCTTGGTTAGGTAGGCCAAAGGTTTATCCATTTTGTTGATTTTTTCAAAAAACCAACTTTTGGTTTGTTGATCTGTTGTATAATCCTTTTGTTTTCAATCTCATTCAATTCTGCTCTAATTTTGATTATTTCTTTTCTTCTGCTGGATTTGGGATTGGAATGTTCTTCCTTTTCCAGTTGCTTAAGATGTCCCATTAAGTTGTTAACTTCCTCTCTTTCTGTTCTCTTGAGGAAGGCTTGTAATGCTATAAATTTCCCTCTTAGGACTGCCTTTGTGGTATCCCAGAGGTTCTGATAACTCATATCTCCATTATCATTTTGTTCTAAAAATTTGGTAATTTCCTTCTTGATCTCGTCTCTGACCCATCTGTCATTCAGCATAAGGTTGTTTTGCTTCCATGTTTTTGTATGAGTCTGCAGATTCCTGTTGTTACTGAGTTCAACTTTTAATCCATGATGGTCCAAGAAGATGCATGGAATAATTTCTATTCCTTTAAATTTGCTGAGGTTAGATTTATGGCCTAGGATGTGATCAAATTTGGAGTATGTCCCATGTACCAATGAGAGAAATGTGTATTCCGTTTTGTTAGGATGAAATGTTCTGTAGATGTCTGATAAGTACAGAAGTTGAATAGTTAAATTTAAATCTAAGATTTCTTTGGAAAGCTTCTTATTGGAGGATGTATCCAACACTGCCAATGGAGTGTTAAAATCTCCGACTATGATGAAGCTGGGCGAAATCAAGTTGCTCATGCCAGTTAGAGGCTCTTTTATGAATTGAGGTGTATTTTTGTTGGGTGCATAGATATTGATAATTGAGATCTCATCATATTGAGTATTGCCTTTAACAAATATAAAGTGGCCATCTTTATCTTTGGTTACTTTTGTTGGTTTAAAACCTATTGTATCTGTGAATAAAATTGCAACACCTGTTTTTTTCTGGTTTCCATTAGCCTGGAATATAGATGACCATCCCTTCACCCTGAGTCTATATTTGTCTGTTAAGGTAAGGTGAGATTCTTGTATAGAACAGATGTCTGGTCTAAGTTTCTGTATCAAATCAGCCAATTTGTGCCTCTTTAGGGGACAATTTAAGGCATTGACATTGATAGAAATTATTGATAAGCCTGATAAAATGTTAGGTATTGAATTGTTCAAAAGTCCAGTGGACGTTTTTAATCCTTTTGCCACTGTAAAAGTTGGAGTTTGATCAATAGTTTCTGAGTTAGTTTAGTTTTGTGGTGGAGGATTGCACTGGTCATTATGGAAAATAGGCCTGAGAATATCCTGGAGAGCTAGTTTAGTTATGGCAAATTTCTTCATCACATGGATGTCATTAAAGTATTTAATTTCTCCATCATAAATGAAACTCAGTTTAGCTGGATACAGTATCCTGGGCTGAAAGTTATTTTGTTTTAAGAGATTAAATGTCCATGACCACCCTCTTCTTGGCTGAAAGTTTTCAGCAGAGAGATCTGCAGTTATTCTAATATTCTTCCCCTTGTAGGTTATAGTTTTCTTACGTCTCACTTCATTCAAAATTTTCTCTTTCAAATTAACTTTAGTGAAGTTAAGTATGATATGTCTGGGGGATGTCTTATTCAGGTTGAGTTGTGCTGGGGTTCTGAAGCTGTCTGCAATATGAATTTCAAGATCTCTTGACATATCTGGAAAGTTCTCTTTCACAATTTCATAAAGAAGAGCTTCTGTGTTTTGTGAAGCAACTTCATTACCTTAAGGGATTCCTATAAGACAAATATTTATTTTCTTTGAATTATTCCAGAGCTCTCTGAGAGAATGATCCATTTATGCTTTTCATTTTTGATTCTCTTTGGATGATTGTACATATTCAGAAGCTTTGTCTTCAATGTCTGAGATCTTTTCTTCTGCCTCCTGCACTCTGTTACCAAGAGATTCTACCATATTTTTCAGATCTTTGAGGGCTGCAATTTCTTTTCTTAGTGTTTCAAAATCTTTGGTGGTTTTGTCTTTGAATTCGTTGAATTCTTGAGTGAACTTTTGGAATGCTTCTTGAATTTCTATTTCTATCTTTTCCTCTATTCTGTTTATTTTATTTGCAATCCAAATTCTGAATTCAATTTCTGACATCTCAGCCATTTGTTTATAAAGGGGATCTTCAGTTTGGTCTGCCACAGCCTTTCTTGGTGGGGTTGACCTACTCTGCTTATTCATATTTCCAGCCACATCCTTTCTTGGGGGTGTTGATCTACTCTGGTTATTCATATTACCAGAGCTTTTCAGCTGATTCTGCCCCATGATTATTTTACCCCATTTGACTTTTCCCCTTGAAGTTTGTCAATGACTCGTATGGTGTTACAGCTTAAGAGACTGGGGGTCTGCTTTGTGTGCTGGGGCTAAGTGGGTCTGTCTTATTCTAAGCTGGTCTCTGTCCTGCCCTAGTGATTCAGTTACTCTTGGTTGAAGTCTCTACTGTGGAGAAATACCAGCAATTAGGTCACCCTGCCCCCCCACAAACAAAAATTGAGCAAGGAAAATCAAACCTTCCCTCAAACATATACCCAGGGTGCCACTTTGAATAGTCCTTGGGTGGTCTGCCTGGTTTACGTGGTCCAAATCAGTTGTCCCAGTCAGGACCAGTTTCAGGTGGAAGAGTTCAAATGTCTCTGGCAGCTAGATAAGAGGGGTCTGCTTGCTGCTCAGATATAACTTGCTCCAGTGCTCCATGACGGTAAAGGGACCCACCCAGCAAATGGGTTAGTCTGGGAAAGTTAATACCTCCTTCTCCCCTTGCACCCAGTCACTCTAAATCCCCCAGGTCTGTAACCCTATTCACTCCAGCAGGCAACTGATCCTGGGGTTTATGACTGCCAATATCACCCAGAAATCTGTGTCCAGCAGGGGACGTCTTGTGTGTTTAAATTAGGCTGTGAACATTCTCTTAATTCCAGCCCCTTACCTTCTGTCCCAGCTAGATTCTTTGCCAAGTCAGAGACTGCTGAAGCTGATGAGGAACTCAACCCTGGGCAGCAACCAATTAGAATTTACACCCAAGTGTCAATCCCTGCCTCTGCCCACCCACTACCTTTGCCTCAGCATTCCTCTGAGGGCGAAGTGCTCTCTGGGAATTCTGAGTCCAGTCCAGCAGGGGAAGAATTTAGGCTTTGAAAGTTCTTGCCATTCCAGCCTCACACCTTTTGTTCCATCTAAATTCTTCTGCAATTCAGAGCTTGCTAGATCTGGTCAGAACTCAGCTCTGGGCAGCAAGCAAATTAGAGTTTACACTCAGGTGTCAATTCCAGCCTCTGCCCACCCACTGCCTTTGTCTCAGCTTTTCTCCTGAGGGCTAGTGCTAACGGTCTCATTACTTACGAAAGTTACCAAGTCCATTCGGCCTGTGGCTGCTGTCTAGAACCTCTGGTTGCCCAAAGAGACAGGGCTTGCCTATGTGGAATGGCATCAGTTAACAGCTCAGGATGCCACTGTTGCTGTATGGCTTCCTCCAAGCCAACTTTCTTCTCCTCACTCTGGTGCCACAGTCAGCACAGAGCAACACGAGCCCTTTCCCCCTCCACTTCTCTCAAGGAGATGCCCAAGAATCTGGGCTCTGTAGGTAACAAACCTCCAGACCTCAGGGTGGGGGGGATCCTTGGAGTTCAATATTGCAGATGGAGAATATATACAGTTTGATACAGTTTTACAGTTTTATGCCTGGCAGGAGGGTGCCGTGGCATGCCAGCAGGGGTAGAAGTTCCAGTTTTTAGGGGGTCTCTCCCATGGGATAGAGTGGGAGGATGTTTGAATTCTGCTTGCTTGTTTGCATGGAGTAAACTGCAAGCCCTTCTTGTGGGGGAGGGGACTCCCATCTACTTGGTGGTGGATTTTGTACCTTTTGATTGTATTTTTTGGGGTCGCAGCTTGCCTCAGGAAGGTTGAAGTGTGTGCTCTTCAATCTCTTTCAATCTTCTTTCTTGGCTCTGCTCCAAACCATCAGCTCCCTTGCTAAACTTCTGTCCTTTAAGCCTCCTGCTGGACAGGAGCTTCTGTAAAAAGCTGGCTGCAGTCCACCATCTTGGCTCTGCCCCTACCTTTAACCTTCTTAAATAAAACATTTTTCAGCCCAGAATTCTATATCCTGCTAACTTATGCTTTAAAATTGATGGAGAAATCAAATCTTTCACTGACATGCAAGTATTGAGGAAGTTTGTCACAAGACCAGCTTTACATAAAATACTTAGTTAGACCTATTCTCCACACTGACCATCATGATGGACATCCAGCAAACCAAACACCCCAAAACTAAAGGACAAAACTTAACTTCCATAGTGAAGCAAAATACAAAACTAAATAATGGACTTTCACAAAATAAGATGAATAGAACTCCACCCCATTTATCAATTCTCTCCATAAATGTTAATGGCTTCAATTCCCCACTGAAGAGGTACAGGTTGGGTGATTGGATAGAAAGCACAAGCCATCCATTTGCTGTCTACAGGAAACACACCCAGCCTTGAAGAACAAAGCAAGAATCAGAGTGAAAGGGAGGAAAACTGTATTTCAGGTAAATAGAAACCAGAAGAAAGGAAGGGTTGCAATCTTATTCTCAGATACAAGTGGATTTAAAGCAACTAAAGTAAGAAAAGACAAAGATGGGCACTTCATATTTGTGAAGGGAACAATACAAAAAAAGGATATTTCAAGTCTAAATATTTATGCACCCAACTTAAATGCTCTCAGATTTATGAAGCTAACTTTAATTGGTCTCAGCAATATGATATTCTGTAACACCATACTAGTAGGGACTTTCACATTCCTCTTATAAAGCTGGGCAAATCCTCTAAACAGAAACTAAACAAAGATAAAAGGGACTTAAATGTGACCCTACAACAACAATGCTTAATAGACATACAGAACATACCACCCCAAA